>NW_007730381.1:144411-174097 GCF_000696425.1 Galeopterus variegatus
TACAGGATCTTACAAGGACATACACAGATGGGCTTAGGAGAAGGTTCAGAAGCCTAATTACGGTTTGGCCATAGAGACCAGAATTCTTCTTACCTCTAATGTTCCTCTTAGCTATTTTCCATCCACTGACCACCAAATGGACGAGGTAGGGGCTTGAAGGGAAACATGTCAAGAATTAAAGCAAACTGGATGGAAGATTGATGGTGGCAAAGGAGGTAGGAGGAACAGGTCCTTTAAGAAGATACCATAGAAGAGCCAGTTTGGGGAGAACTTAAGTCCCCCCCTTCCCCCCCAAAAAGCTAATAAAGTTCCACGTTATTCTAAGCAAAAAATTGTTCCAACAAGAAAGAAAGTAAACAGAGATGCTGAGCATATAGTGGCAGGTGCTCAAGAAGAGGGGTTTCAGGATGCTGAGAAGTTCCCATGAGAGAAGCAGGATCCAATAGAGGGACGAGAGGCTTAAAAAAATTGTAGCCTGAATATCATCCTCATTTTCTTCATTTGTGAAAGAGAATGAATATGATCTTGGTATCTGACAGAATGGACTTTAAGTATGTAGTGCCTAGTACCCAGTTAGGCATTTAGCAACTGGCTGTCATTTACATGACAGACACAAGGCAGATGTATTAACAGAGCATATGGTTCAGCACAGGAACCTGATCCCAGGGAACCAGGAGACCCAAGGGAAGTCTTTTTTTGCTAGAGATACTTTTCTCCAAGCTCATGGTGTCTTATGCCTTGCTCTCTTCTGTCCTCAGCTAGAGTGGCTATTGCAGTCTGCAATACTCACGTGCTGGCTGCCTACGGTTCCACCTACGCAATCTGTCAGAGCCCTCATGCCCACTATCTCTGGCAACTTTTGTATACAAAGTAGAAGTTATGACAGTTCCAGTTGTGGGGTCTTTGCGCTGTTTGTGAGATTGACAAGAGGGATAAGGTGGACAACTCTCCCACTATGACAATCAGACCAGCACATTACTCGAGGTATTTGAAGGAGCCAGAGGCCTTAATGTCTGCTTTTAAGAAAGTAGAGTGCTTTCCACTATCATCTGTGGCTCCCACATGAATAAACAGCCTTATCAGCTAGCAACACAATCTGAATGGATTAGCTACAAGCTGAGACTAGAACCCCTAAACCTGGTGCAATGGAGCTGAATAGAACAAGATGAAACTGTCTGATGAGATGAGATTGAGGAAACGGAAGCATAACTCCAATTTTATTGCCAAGCAGAATGTTTTCCAGCCTAATGACTTTTAAACAATCTGCTTTGGCCATTTGAATTAGACTGTACTCTTTCTCTTGTGGTGGTCTCAGCCTATACCAACTCCAATACAATTTGTTATGGTTTTTCTGTGTTTTCCTTGTTAGAGGCTATGTCTGCATGTCAGCTTCCTTCACCAAATAGCTGTTTCATGAGACAAGTGTGTAAGATTTGTTGGTGTAAACCCTGAGGATTAAAACCCCACAGCCAGGATTCAGTAAGATCCTTTAAACCCAAAGTATTACACTCAGTCACACTCACCTCGCCATTGTACCATGGAAAAAAGGACAGGGCAGGGAGGAGGCAGTGTTCTCATTTCAGTAGAAAAACTGTAGGTATGCACATGGGATTTCATAACTCTGACTAGTACCGAAACATGAAGGAGTTAGAAAGCATCTTTGAAAGGAAAGCCAATTTTACTTCTTTTACCCAAAACAGAAAAACTGGTTGATTAATCAAGGCTCATTTCTGAATCTTTTGATAGGGTGAGTAGCCACAGATTGAGAGCCAACTCTAAATGTCCCATCTATGTGCTTTCAGTGTCTCAATATATTAATTTTCTTCCATTTTGAAAGAAAAGAAAAACAAAACAACTGAAGTTTTCTCAGAGCAAGTGGAAAGTAAAATAATAAACCAACATTAAATACTTTAAATAAAAAATAAGTAAATACACAACTTTTTTCCTGCATTGTAAGGAAAATTGTGTTTTTCCTCACAACTGGGCAGCACTCCAACAACAAAAAGAAGCTATCCACTGAGATTAAAGATTGTTCCAGACATCTAATTTCTCGGGACATATTTTTCCTGTAGCCAAAAATTACATGAACTTCAAGATCAGGAAGAAAGCTTTCCAAAGCTCCAGTTTGTACTTGAGTTGACTTGCCCAGCATGACATACTGGGATGATCCAGTCATTTTAAAATAACAAATGCTCTCTTAAAGAGAAGGTAACCTCTAATATCATTAGAGACCCCAGTGTTGCTCTCGTTGTTACACTCTTTTCTTTTATTCTTATTTGTAATCTGGTAACCAGTAGGAAGCCAGGAGAACAAAGACATCTCAGACACTGTATATCAATCAAGGAATCAGCTGTACTACAATGAAAACTCAGCTGGTGGTTTTGAAAGTTTATGCCATGAACCAGCATAGAATATAATCATCTCAGGAGTCAGAGAATATAATGGCATAGAAAGCCTTGCTTTAGAGCTTAAGAGGATCAGCAGGAAAATATTTTATCGATATGGAAGATGGTAGCATAGATAAAAATCTTCAGCCATTTCAAAAACAGTTTTGATAAACAATTCAGGAAAAACGATGGCCTAGATAACATTTCCACGGGGAGCATAGTCTCAAAGAGCGGCATAGGGAAATTGAGAACAAAGGGCAGCAGGAATGTTCCTCCAACACCATTTGCACATCCTTTCCAGTATAAGACCTGAATAGCCACACTGAATAGTGGAACACCAGTGCAAGAGGAACACCTTCTCTTAAAACCCAAAAGNAAGCCTTGCTTTAGAGCTTAAGAGGATCAGCAGGAAAATATTTTATCGATATGGAAGATGGTAGCATAGATAAAAATCTTCAGCCATTTCAAAAACAGTTTTGATAAACAATTCGGGAAAAACGATGGCCTAGATAACATTTCCACGGGGAGCATGGTCTCAAAGAGCAGCATAGGGAGATTTAGAACAAAGGGCAGCAGGAATGTTCCTCCAACACCATTTGCACATCCTTTCCAGTATAAGCCCTGAGTAGCCACACTGAATAGTGGAACACCAGTGCAAGAGGAACACCTTCTCTTAAAACCCAAAAGGAGGTTTTTTTTTAAGTATGCATATATTTTTTCTATTATTGACAATCCAATAAGATCATTTTTCAGTTATTGGGCTAACCCTAGTAAAAGAATATCGTGGCATGCTAACGTTCCAGAACCAAGCTTGTCAGAGTTCACTGAGTTTACCATTGATCTTCTGACATTAGCTGGCCAACGATGACAGTAAAGCAAGCTCTAGTGAGCTAGCTCCAAAGAACAGAGGCAGAAAGTTGGTTATATTTCCTTATTCTTATAAGCTCCAGTTCTCCCTTCTGTTATGCAAGAAGGTTGAGTACCTCAGTATACTCATGCTTCTGAGATCCTCTCTTTCCCCCAGTGTAATCTAGGCACTGAAATGTGTTTATTTATCTGAATATGTTCTGCCCATTTTCTGAAGGAAAAGGTTCTAGGCCCTTTTCAATCCCTGCTATTGTCAACATCAATGCCATCATCTACCCTTACCAAACACTAACTATATGGCGGGTGCTGTGCTAAATACTTTCTATATATAATTTCACATAATCCTCACAACCACTTTGTGAGGAAGGCAATATTATCCCCACACTATGTAAAATAGAATCTAGGCTCAAAGAGGTTAACTAACTTGCCAAGATGACCCAGTTAGCAAGTCACAGAGCTAGAATTTGAATCTAGTTTTTCTGAACTCAAAGCCCATCTCAAGTTTTATACTACACCACTTACCAAGGCTGAGCTTAAAAGCTTCCAGCAAGTTTGATCCATTTCCTTGTTAGAGCTTTGCATTGTAGTGACCAAAGTTCCCCATGTAATACCAAGTCAAGGAAAACTGGTCCACTTTTAGTTTAAGAGGCTGGAGAGAGCCAGTAACTCTGCAGCAATCTAACAACTACCTTATCAATAAAAAAAAGGTCTGAACTCAAAGCCCATCTCAAGTTTTATACTACACCACTTACCAAGGCTGAGCTTAGAAGCTTCCAGCAAGTTTGATCCATTTCCTTGTTAGAGCTTTGCATTGTAGTGACCAAAGTCCCCCATGTAATACCAAGTCAAGGAAAACTGGTCCACTTTTAGTTTAGGAGGCTGGAGAGAGCCAGTAACTCTGCAGCAATCTAACAACTACCTTATCAATAAAAAAAAGACATTGAAACCTCATCCCCACGCTATGTTTCAACTATACTAAACCACTTGTTATTCTAACTAAGCCCTGCCTTACACAAGCGTGTCAGTTTGCCTGAAATTCCCTTCTTAAATTTTACAAAATGTGCAACCTTTCCTTATTCTAATATTTAACATCTGTTTTCAACATCATATTTACTATCAGTATTGCTAAGAAGATTTGCACTCTCCAAAGCCCTCTGCAAAATATAGGCTTACTCTATGTATTAAAATGTATTAAAAAACTGTGTTTGGGTTTTCTTGTCTGTGTATTTAATGCTGAGTCCTACTCCATTAGGATACTTCGAGCTCTCTGACCCATAGCCTCCTGAACTAACCCCTTTGCTTTCTGCTGAAAATAGAAGGGAGTTCAGTAAATAAAACATTATTTAAAGTCCTTTTCCTAGAGTGAGCTTAAAATAGCCTTCTTTCTACCTACATTATCCTCCTCAATAGAATAGAGATTAGAATTCCTAAGTTATATACACCGATTATTTAACTATTTTATACTGTATTTCCAAATCAAATAAAGATTTTATTGACTCCTAATTCTTAAATTTGAAGAGGATCCAAGACTGTCTTCTGTCTCTCTGCACAGAAGTATGAGATATTCTGGACATCATGGGAAGTTGTTGCTAAACCAAATGTAGTTTGTTTGGCTGTGCTCAATGGAAAGCCACAAACCAGAACACAGGTTTTTGTAGTAAGAAAAAGGCTTACTCACAAGGCAGCCAAGTGAGAAGATGGGAGAAATACATATCTGAAATCTGTCTTCCTGATGCAGAGGAATGAGATATATTTAGGGCAAAGTGAGAGGGAAGGGAGCAAGGCCATGGGGAAAGGAAATTGGTGGAGGCAGAGAACAAAGAGACAGGAATCTGGAAAGTCCCTTGGGCATTTGCAGTATTCTCATCATGCTTCTTCATGGGGTACAAGTTACAAAATGGTGGCATTAACATGATCAGGAGGTGTGGGGGGGTTGGCCCTCTGATGTCAATAGGACACCCATCAGATACTTGCATCAACTCAGTGAAGGGGTCTGTGGGTTCAGCCAGTTCTGGACTGGTTTGTGCTGGATGGAGTTGACTCTAGGGGTCTGCAAAACATCTTATCCAATCAACTTGTAACGCTAAAGTCAGAGAGGTTACCTTTAAGGAACAGAAAACAGGAAGTGAGAATTTATTGCTTCAACTTAAGGAGTCCTAAGTAAAACATCAGTCTTGTGGGAATAGCCTGTTAGGGAAATTCTATTGGTAAAAGCAAATGGGAAGAACAAATTTTGATTTCTTAACTAAAAGCATGGTTTCAAAGTCTTGAACAGAGAAAAAGGAATGCAGGTACTCTTCCACCCAGAAAAGTCTGGTTAATCCTCGGGGCTCTGATATCTCCTGATTCTATACAGCTAGTTAGTGAGTTGCTTCTAGGTTACTGAGGGGTATTTCTGAGTAGTTTCATAGATTGCAACACTAGTAACTGTTAACAATAAAAGAATAGAAGCCAACTTTCCTGTATCCAAATAACTTGTGTAGCTCTGCTATAGAAATTCTCATCATATTAATGATGGAAAATAACAGACTGTTTTCAAAGTGAGAAGCACTGTGTTAAGTACATTACATGTATTCTCCTACTCAACCTGCATGATAACCCTATAAGGAGAAATAATCATAAACTTTTGTTCAAATTTGAGGCAGCAGGCAAAGAAATATTAAAGAATATGCCCATGTTATCACAACCAGTGAAGGTGTAGCACCCAGTTCTAAAACCAAACCTCTCCTGATTCCAAACAGAGTGAAACACGAGAAGGGTTCATCACAAAAAAAAAAAATCTTAATGAGAAGAGGAGGACTCTAGACCAGACAAAAGACTAAGTGCATTGATTGATTTTTAAGTGCATTGATTGATTTTAACCAATTTATTCATTTAAAACTCATCTGTTGGGCCTACTTAGTTTGTGCCAGGCACTCTTCTAGATGTTGGTAATATATCAGTGGATAAAACAGACAAAAATCCTCACATTACTATGGAGAAAATCAAGCAATAATAATAATACAAGGTTAGATGTTAGATAATGATAGTGTGAGAGAACAGTGGAGAAAAAGAAGAGGAAAAGTAGAATAAGGAGCCCCAGGGGGGAAAGCAGATGAGAAAAAACTAGAGTGAAGACTGAGAAGGCAAGGTCAGCGAAGCAGAAGGAAAAGCAGGAGAGTCTGATGTCTAGAAGCCACGTGACAAGTGATTTTCAAGGAGAAGAAGAAAATCAACTGTATCAGATGCTGTGGTATCCTTGAAACGTGGCTTTTTGGAAGAGCGGTGAGGGTATAAACCTGAGTGGAATAGGTTCAAGACAAATTGGAGGCAGCATGTTTTCTGGGGTTGCCATAACAAAATACCACAAACTAGATGAATTAAACAACAGAAATGCATTTTCTCACAGTTCTGGAGGCTGGAAGTCAAAGATCAGGTGCTGGCAGATTTGGTTTCCTCTGAAGCCCCTCTGTTTGGCTTGCAGATGGCTACCTTTTAACGGTGTACTCACATAGTCTTTCCTGGTGTCACTCAGTCTGTCCAAACTTTTTCTTCTTTTAAGGATCTTACATTAATATAATCACCTCTTTAAAGGCCCTACCTCCAAATGCAATGAAGTTTAGGGCTTCAATATATAAACTGAGGGTGGGAGGAAAAGAGAGAAACAATTCAGCCCATAACACGGCACATATAGAAAACTCTTTTGAGGGGATATGAAGTACAAGCAGACAGATAATTGGGTGTGTTGGGAAAATAGAATAGTTTAATCAGGGTCCCTTGCCTCTGGTCTGGTTGGGGGTGGTGTGGTGCATTCTTTGTAAATAAGTTGTATGTGGGTGGAGTTAGTGTGCATGCATGGCACCGCAGCTTGCCTTGTGCATCTGCTCTGGGCAGCAATGTTCTCAAAGGACCTTTTGGCCAGTTACCTAGCTCATAGATCTGTGAGTGAGGGGTCTGGTGACCCAGTCTGTGAACAGACTTGAGGCATCTGTGAGCTCCAGACCCAGCCCCAGTTCAACAACTGGCCCAGTCGGTGCAGGATTATGGGTAGGTAAAAGAGCCTGACAGGGTGGTAATTGGGTTAAGTTAAAAATAAGTTTTCTGTCATATCTTTTTTATGGCAGAAATGATTGTATCATGTTTGTTACTACAGTTGATCTGGTAAGGGGGAACAATTACTTAGTATCACGAAATACAAAGTTATACACAGCATAATTATATATCATGTGTAGTTTGCTTTATATATTCCTGCATAAATTAAATCTTTAGGAGCTTTATTCAGAATATATTTTTCCAAATTCTACTTTCAGAGAATGTCAATGCATGTTCAGGGATAGAGTTCTGGATTCACAAAAATTGGGGAAATAGAATTATTTACTAAAGTCCTTCTCAATTTCAATCAGTAGATGTGCCCTTTAGTTTTGAAGCCAGGGTTAGATCATTTAGCATTTTTCACACATACATAAGCAATTGCATTTTTGTAGATCATTTAATGTTTCTGGTATTCCCAGTATACCATTTAGGAAATGCCTGCCCATGTTAACAAAACCAGCAAATATATATTGGTTGTCTACTGTGGGTAGAGCCAGCAGGTCTCAATTCAGGTAGAAAATCAGTATCATCTATTCAGTTACTGTCATCGTTGCTGCTGTATTGTTTCAATCACTTCAGGTATGCTGAATTGGAATTTCAGAATAGAAAGGGGATTCTGATTAACAGCTAGAGTTGAGAGCTGTCATATTAAGTATTATCCCATTTAATAGTTTTAACTTGATGAATAGGTTCTGTCATCATAAAACTGTATATTAGAAATGCAAATATTTGGCCTTAGAACCACCATTACCATGGCCCTCATCTATGAAAGGTATCTCCAATTAATTGCCTTGTTCTTTCCTACTGCACTGGACTTTGGTTTACAAACCTTATTAACACAGAGCTTCAGGCAGCCACTTTCAACCTAGAATTAGCCCAATAAGACAAATTTACTTTTGCCATTTCTGTTATACAAAAATACCTTTATTGGGAAGACCCTATCTAACCATCAAAGTCAAGATTTTGTTACTCAGAATGGGTAAAACCAGTAAGCAGCCATCACATCACTTACAGAATGTTTTGCCTTAAGATTTTTCCTTCTTTCCTATGTATATCTTTCACAAATAACCTGGTAAAGGGGAGTTATTTACTCCTGGCATCTAGCTGAAATCACCTTGTAATAAGAGAAATTTTGAAGCGTGTGAGAAAAAAGGGGGCATATAGGGTGTTAAGGGGCCAGCTGAGGCCTGAACAGTTAAAATATGGGGATAGCAGAAGGAGCACCAGGATGAAAAAAAGAGGTAAAGAATGGAAAAGGAGAAGAAAACAAAAACAAATTTACAAATTTTGAAAATTTGTTGAGGATTCAAATAATTATAATCCTGTAATTAAGGTTGGGCTGCTTTAAAATAGGCTTTTAAAATATTGTCACTGTAGGAGGCCTGAATATGCTACCCCAAAATATGAGTGTAAGAGACCAGAATATGCCAAACCAAATATACATCTTTGGCATAAGAACTACTTTGAGCTGACTATTTTGAGAAATAGCAGACACAGGAAAAGCTCTGAAAACAGAATAGAAGTAACCCACCCTAAATATGCATCTTTGGCATAAGAACTACTTTGAACTGACTATTTTGAGAAATAGCAGACACAGGAAAAGCTCTGAAAACAGAATAGAAGTAACCCTTTTGTAAAAGAAATTTCCATCTATAAAGAAAATCTTCATTTGTAAGGGTGTCTCCTCTCTGTACCAGGAAGAGGTTGACTAGAAGAGAAGGTTGACTATAAATCACAAGAGAACCTTGTCAATGGAGAAGGCACAGACTTAAATCAGCATATCAGACTTTATTCTTGTTTACCTTACTTTTCTCAGTCACCTCCTCATGGGTGGCATCCGCCACACACTTCTTTCTTTTATTTAGCTGAAGATGGCAATTGCTGTGGTTTGAATGCCCTCCCAAGTACATGTTGCAGGTTGATCCACGTAGTAAAAGTGTAAGAGGATGGCAACCCAATTACTGTATTTGAATGGTGGGCCCTTTAAAAGGTGATTGGATCATGAAAACTATGCCCTCATACATGGATTAATCAATTCACGGATTAATGGGTTGATTTTTTAATGAGTTATCAGGGAGTAGACTGGGGGCTTTATTAAGAGAGGAGGAAAGCATGTGGAAATATGTTCTTGTTCAGCCTCTTGTCCCATGAATACCGTATATTGATTGCCACAAGACTGTAGAATCCCCACAAAGAAGACCCTCACCAGATGTGCCCCTTTGTTACTGGAGCAGGTTCTTGGGTCTCAAAGTTATAGAAATGAACAACGCACCTAGCAGTAAAGCAAGCAACACTTTATTTAAAGAAAAGAGCTTATGCGTAAAGGAGATGGTTACTGGGAAGCTAGCAAGAGCATATGCAAAGCTAGGGCTTTGTTCCTTGTGCCTGTTTGGTCGTCCAAGACGATGGTATTGCTCATTACCACCACTGCAGGAGGGTGGTTGTAGCAGTCACCTTGAAGCTTTGTGCACATATGGGAGTCAGGCTTGCTGTCTGGGGGATGTGGGGGAAGGGCTTTTTTAAAGACAAGCAGCTCCTCAATTGATGTCAGCATCTTGCTTTGATGATTTCTCGTATTTTTACAGTGGTCACAGGGAGGTCAGTTCCAGGAACATCTTGCATGTAGCATCTAAATGGGTTTTAAGGTTAATCTGTAACTTACTCTTTACAATTAAGAGAAAAGAAAGAATGGGTACATGATGACAAGTTTTAAACAAAGCTAACAGTTATATTTTAACAATACTTGGGGAAGGGGTTTTGCAACTCAGTAAATATCTGTTCTTCTCTTATCTCAGTTTATTTTATCAGGGCAGTTATGACCAACCAGTTTCTTTCAGTTACTTTTATCAAGGACATAGGGTAATCATATTTGTTGGGGGTCTCATGACTGAGGAGAGGGAAAACGCCACTTGCAACCAGATGTCTTCTGGAGGGAAAAGGGACTTGGTTTGGTTCACAGGCCTAGCCCTGTTGATCTCACTTTAACTTGGAATTCCCAGCCTTAAAAACTATAAAACATCAATTCCATTTTCTTTATAAATTACCCACTTTCAGGTATTCTGTTATAAGTAACAGAAAACAAACTAATACAGTACTTAAGTTTGAATTGTAAGGCACCTATTTCAGCTCCTCATTTCCTGGGTATCTCCCATGTACATGTAGGGGCAAAAGAAACTTTCCTTCCGCTCCTGAAGGTTCAAAAATTTGAGTCTATAAAACAAATTGACACTAGAAAGATTAGCAGAAAAGAGAAAGGCAACATTTATTAAAGTGTAAGCACATGGGAGTTACAGAAAGTATGAAATTCAAGGAAGGGCCAGATGATTAAAGCTTAAATATTCTCTTTATAGGGGAGAAGAGAGTAGGGGATGTAGTCCATTTTAGAGGAAGAGTAAATGATTGGGGAAGAGATAAATGGGCCTAAATAACAAATAATATATTGGAACAAAGTTTGTCTGGGCTCTGGGTGTGGTGTCAATTCTAGTCCCCTTTTCTGTGAATTAATCTTCTCTGTCTGATGAGATTATATGGAGAAGGTATGTAGCACTAGTCGGCCACACTAGTTGTCGGGCTCTTTTACCTACTGGTAATCCTGCACCAACTGGGCTGATTGTCGAGCTAAGGCTGGGTCTGGAGCCCACAGACCCCTCAAGCCCATTCACAGACTGGGTCACAAACCCTTCATGTGCCAGGCTGGGTCCCCAGACCCCTCACATGAGCTAGGTAACTGGCCAAAAGATCCTGGGAAGCTGTAGGTTTGGAAAAGCATGGCCACACCGGGTGGATGCCCAAGGCAGACACCTGCCGCCTGCTTCACTAAAACTCTCTCCTCTCTCTCCTCTCTCTATCTCTCTCTCTCTCTCTCCTCTCCCCCCCCCCTCTCTGAAGAACACAGGAATAGCAACAAAACTAAAAAGATACATTGGCATGCATGCGCACTAACTCCACACATGCACACACACACAATTTGCTTACAAAGGATGCTGAACCACACCCAACTGCACCCGAGGTGAGGGCCCTGACCAAACTATTCTATTTTCCCGACAATCCACCCCTTCATGGTCCTCACCATACAATCTACATGTTCAGAATCTTCCATAATGTTGCCTTAGTGAGGACAAATGACCCTTACATTTACATATTACACATTCCATCCCAGTCCCAAAAGTCTTCAGCTTGTTGCAGCACCAACTAAAAAGTGCAAAGTCCAAAGTCTCCTCTGAAACCAAAAGCAAAAGTCCTTCCAGCAGTGAACCTGCAAAGAGTCAAAAACAATTTTATCTACTTCCAAGATACAGTGGGACAGACATTGGGTACACATTCCAATTCCAAAAGGGAGGAATAGAAAGGAAAAACAGACCCCAAACAAATCCAAAACCCAAACAGGACAAACGTTAAGCACACCGGGGCACCTGGACCCCTAAAGTGTCGGGCAACCTCACTCCTACAGTTCCACCAAGTGTAGCCCGTTGAGCTGCCCTGGTGCCTGCAGCTTTTCCAAGCTGGCACTGCACATTGCCAGCAGCCCCATGGTTCTGGGCTCCTGGTGGCAGTCCTGCCATCCTGGCTCTACTAAACATTTTCTCAGTGGGGGTTCTCTGTGGGGGTTCTGACCCCACTTTTCTGCTCCACATTGATCCATAGATGACCTCTGCAGTGCTCCACCCCTGCAGCAGGTCTCCACCTGAGTGCCCCAGGTTATTTATACATCTTCCAAAATCTAGGTGGAGGCTGCCATGCCTCCACTGCTCTCACATACTGCTGGTCTGCAGACTTAACAACGTGAATGCCACCAAGGTTTTTAGCTTTTTTTCTTCGGAAGTGCTGAGGCAGGATTGCTCCAGCCAGAGTGGCTGGGATGCAGGGAGCAGTTTGCCGAGGGCAATGACGCCTCACGCCTGCTCTCCAGGATAACTCAGTCCTTCTAGAATGGAAGGGGCACTCTCCCGAACTTCTCAGATGCTCTCAGGGCCTGTGATGGATGGGGCACCCATCCAGACTTCTCAAATGCCTTTAGGGCATTTTTTCCCATTGTCTTGGCTTTTTAGCATCTGGCTGCCTCACCGCCAAGATAATGTCTTTAGCAAACAGTTTATCTGCTTCACCCTTGCGTTTTTCTCCTACTCTATGCTTTTACATTCTGGCTTTTGAATTACTTCAATCAGCTTGGCTTACACCAGCTATTCACTCAGTCTCAGGCAGTTTTTTGCAGCATTCACCCACAGTTCAAACAGCTGCATTTTTCTAGTCCATCAAGGAAAGCACGGCTGCCCAGAGCCCAGCCGTTATCTGTGGCTCTTTCAGCAGCCGCTGCCTCAGAGACAGGCACATAGTAATGGAGACTAACTTTTCCACCTTTTCACCAGGTGGCACCCATCCTCGAGTCATCTGCCCATCTGCATGTGGCACTCTTTTCTCAGGTTTTGCAGCACCTGGCTGGCCATTGGGCTTAAGTGGCACCTTCCGAGCCTTTTGCCTTCAGACAAACACAACATGCATTTACTACATAGTCTCTAGAGCACGTTACACCATCCACCCCTAGGTCTCATAGCTGTAGCAGCCAGGGGCTCTCCCTGTTTCTGCTGCTTTACTCTCTCCATTTCTCATGCACAACAGGTCGTGCCTGGAGATGCATGGTTTTCCCCAACTCACCACTGGGTTGGTCGTCTTTCCTGGTGTGAGAGGCAGGAGTGGCCACTCGCTGCACGTTATCCTCCAGGACATTAATCTGTGCCTCCAACAACTCTGCTTTCTGCCTCAAATCTCAATCAGATTGCAGTGTAGTGAGCAATAGCCAGGCTCCAGTCAGCAGAAAAGTGGCCACTGGGCACTGCATGCTCAAGGATAGCCACATTTCCTCCCCTTCCCAAGGGGTTTTTGCATTGTAGTGCCTGTCTATGTTGCCTTGCAGTACACTGTGCAGCAACCAGATCCCAGTCAACAGGAAGGTGGCCATAGGGCAGAGCATATTCACAAGTAGCCACATTTACTCCTTCTTCCAAGGACTTTCAGCTCCTATACCTGCTCAGAATCCTGTCACAGACTACACCAATGTGGTGCCATAGCTAAGCTACAGCTACTGCAAGGCTAATGTCTAGCTAGTAATACTGCCAACTATGTCAATTGTGGAGCCAAGGTTAAGGCTGTTGTCTGGAATCCTGTCACCATCACAGAGCCAATTGTCTAGCTCTTAATCCTGTTCTTGATGCCAATTGTAGTGCTACTCGGCCATGCTAGTTGTCAGGCTCTTTTACCTGCTGATAATCTTGCACTGACTGGGCTGATTGTCAAGCTAAGGCTGGGTCTGGACCCCACAGACCCCTCAAGCCCGTTCACAGACTGGGTAACAAACCCTTCACATGCCAGGCTGGGTCCCCAGACTTCTCACACAACAGGCTGGGTCACCAGAACCCTTCATGCAGGTCTATGAGCTAGGAAACTGGCCAAAAGGTCCTTGGAAGCAGTAGGTTTGAAAAAGCATGGCCACACCAGGCAGATGCCCAAGGCAGACGCCCGCCGCCTGCTTCACTAAAACTCTCTCTCTCTGAAGAATGCAAGAATAGCAACAAAACTAAAAAATATATTGGCACACATGCACACTAACTCCACAAAAGCACACACACACAAATTTGTTAACAGAGAATGCTGAACAACACCCAACTGGACCTGAGGTGAGGGCCCTGCCCAAACTATTCTATTTTCCCAACAAGATACAAGATAATTGCATTTCTTCTTGAAGAATGTCACTTAGTCAGATAAGATAACTTCAAAGAAAGTCCCTCCTTCTGCTTCTGGAGAGGCAGAAGGAGTGAGAGAGAGGAATGTGGAAGAAGATCAGAGAGAACTTGGTTCTGAGGCTACTTCTTTACTTCAATCTCTAGCAACAAAAATTTCAAAGTACTTAGCCTATCAGAGTGCCATACTTTAGGGTATCGTTTCCTTCCATCCTTTCTTCCTTTTTTTTCTCTATTTTTTTTCTTTCTTTCTTTTTTTTTTTTTTTTTGGTCAGCTGGCCAGTACAGGGGTTGACCTTGGACCTTGGTGTTATCATCACCATGCTGTAACCAGAGGTAATCCTTTTCTGAACCCTAACATATACAAGGGTACTTCAAAAAGTTTGTGGAAAAGTAGAATTGAAAGATAATACAAATCTTTCCATGAACTTTTTGAAGTACCTTTGTATATGAGGTATACATGTTAATAAACTTCTGCTTATTTTGCTGTTGTTAGCCTATTTTGTTACATGCGCCCTGGCCCAGAACTAATAAGGGTAGAGAGAAAATTATTTTTTTTGTCCTCCATACCACTTATCTGTTAATATTTACCATTAGCTTACTGCAGGATCAATTATTTCTATCAATTTTTTTCTATTTTATACACTAAGTACCCTGCATGGAAACATTTTTTTTTTTAAAGTTCAGTATTAGTTTTCATGTGTACTCTATTTTAAACCCAAATTACTAATGCTATACTTCTTTTTAAAAAGCAAATTACATGAGACATTAGAAGTCAAGTCATAAGTTTACCAGCCTTTCTACCTTTACGAAACTTCTCACTTTAAATTGGAGCATGAATTCCCTGGATGAACATTAAATTTGTTATTCTCCAAAGTACTTGAGTCTTTTCTCTTTTCTGAACTCTTCACTTCAATTGACATTTTGTGCTTGAAAACCCCAAGTAGGAGTAAACTATCTATAAACAAACAAAAGACCTGATGTTGGATCAAGGAATAGATGAAACAATCTGTAAAGCTAGAATGGGCTACAAAAGGAAGGCAAGCCTTTAAGATCAGATCATGTTGCAACACTATAAAAAGTAGTGAGAACTTCCAAAAGATGTAAAGATAACTATCCCTAGCAAGCCACGATACTGAAGGATGATTGTATCAATTAACAGGAAAACCAAAGGCTGTACTTTAGCTGTTCTTGTAAAAACGAAACCTCATAAAATTTATTCTTAAAAAAAAAAAAAAGGGAGCCAACCCATTAAAAGAATGAAAGTATGGACACCTTTATCCTTCATTTTAGCTTATCTTGTTTTTTTTGTAATTTAAGAGAAGAATGGTCAGATAAACTTAGTGTGCAAATGAAACTAATCTCTAGCAACAAAAATTTCCTCTTCCGTACAAATAAAAATCAAGAAACCTGAAGCTTTTGCTATTTAAACAGATGGTTGATTTCACAGAGATAATCAATGTTGTCAATAAGCAGTATCTAATATCTGGTCAAGATAGAAAAAACAGTACATAAGGCAATGAGCTACATTCCTCTTGAGATACTGATCTGCTTTTGACAGTTTTTTCATCTTGTAAAGCTGTTTGCGTACACTGCTGGCAGAGTACAAATCATGATAAATCTCCCTCTATTAAATACACTTAAGGTTTGGGGACTTTGCATTTTCCCACCTGTAAATAGACTCCCTAGTTCTCCTTTCTTCCCCTCCTCCTCCCACCATATTTAACGCAGCATCTTGCCACCTTAGCACTGAACACTTCTGAAAGATGAATTATGTCAGTATCTCCCTCGGTCAGCAAAAATGCTCAGGCTGTGGTTCCAGGGAAAGGCACAGCTTTTACAAATGCCTGTCACCATATTTAGCACAAAGAGGGGACAGTTCTCTGAAATAATACTTCTTACATTTCTCATTCTCTGACATATGGACATTAGGCGTGAGTGGTTTGCAGCTGAAGACTGGTTAATTTTAATTTTTGGTGATCATTTGCATTTACATAGTACCTTTCATAAGAACAAATAAAATTGTTAAGGCTATTATACTGATAAACGAAAAGTAGCAAGTGTTATTAATTCCATGTATGTGGCAAGGCAGTGAGGGTTTCAGAGGAGCCAAATGAAGAGCCCATTAAGTTCTGGTCTACTGTGCACCTCCTCAGACACTAATGGTTCCCATGTTGCGTAAGGACCTTGAGGGAAGTTTTTCCAACTCTTTTACGCAATCATTTCTGAGCCTAGTATGATAAAAAATTATTTCCCAAAATTGTTTGGAGGCCCTAATTTTACATTTGTCTCAGACAAATCCTGGGTTTCGATTTGTATCTGAAGGGATAGAGCAGGCCTTTCTTGAAAATGGTTTATCTTCATCAGATCTCCAAATCCTATTAGAGGGGTGTTGCTGCTGAGACTAAGAGGGACTAAGTATTTTACTCCATTGTGCCCATCAAATCACAAATCTTTGAAAGATTTTTAAATTATAGATTCTCAAGATTAAAAATGATATTAAGGTCTTCTGCTTTGATTCTCTGTGAATTTCCTCCATGGCAGCCTGCCCAGAGGTCCACTGGCATGTGTTTAATGCCGGATGTATAGCCAAATAATCACTGATGAAAGAAACTTCTGAGCAATAGGACAGTCTCTCATTTATTCAGCAGCATTCAATAGATACATGTAAAGCTTTAAATAATGCCTCATCAGTGCTGCACCCTGAGGATACAGTGACAAACAAGAGGACAATTGTGTCCTCAGGCACTTTTGACACATCCCTTCCTCCCATGCTATAAGGTTCCTAAGCAGACTGAGGAAGGATGATATCTGCCTTCCCAGAGCACCACCTCTGAGATGCTGTTGGGACCATCTTTTTACTCCCAGTAAATGTATTCCAAACATTTCAGTGAAACATTTCCTCGATAGTGTCATTTTTTCTGCATTTAAACTTTTAAATCCTAAGTCTCTCTGCTCAACCTTATGCTTACCTGTCATAAACTGTCTTTGAATTTGGTAATCGTTTTCTGGATTGTTTGTAAATACTATGCATAGCAGTGCTTTTCTCTTGGTTTATGAGTAGAAAGAATACTTGTTTACTTATTCTTCCTGCTAGCTCAAGAATGATACCACAGGCAGACAGGCACATAAACACATTTTCTGAAGATCTTGTAGGTGCCCCTATGAAATAATTTCACGTGCCTTTATCATGCTTCTGTTCAAAGATAAGCCCTAAAACTTTACAAGTGGACAGTTATTAAGTATGTTGGCATGTTTTGGAATATAGGTGATTTGTTCATTTGATTGATGAGAAAACTGAGTTTCTCAAAGTCAAAGTAGACAGAATTCTAACTGAAGCCTCAAAGTCGGTAATAGTAAAGAAACATAAAAACCTTTACATTCACAGGCTATTGACTGTTTCTCTTTTACTACACTAAATGAGTTCAAACAAATGCTTTTTAAAAAATAATTTAACTTTCTATGTGCACTGACACTGACTGATTTTAGGTCCCCTAAAATCTTAGACATAACTATTTTAGTCACCAAAAGCTATATTCCCCTTTGAAAATTAACACTTAGAAATTCAGTTTTTATGTTGGTGGCTTCTTTCTTTCTGTTTTTTTTTTTTTTTTTTTTTAACTCAGAATATTGTGTCTCCAACTAGATTTGGGAATTGGAATCAGATAATGCACACTCCTTCACTGGCATTTTTATCCCATCTTCCCCCAGGCATTTCTTTAAGACTCAGCACCATCTCCTAAGTAATCAAGAACAATTAAATGATTATTTTTCTGGTCCTGTGCTACTTTTCTACCTGTCACATTAAGATGATGAGTGCTTTCTTATTTATCCCAGGGCAATTTCTTCCTACATAACTATATAGATTCGTCTGACAGGTGAGATGGAAAGGCTATAAAGACAGGGGAGAGGATGCTATTCAAGTTGGGTCTGATGAAGTCTCCCGGATTCAAAATCTGGTCTTGTAACACCTCAGAATATAATACCTTAAATATGGCACTTTGACATGCTGAATATTTTACACTGAAGGAAATTAAGAAAATTGCAGAAGCAGGAAGGTCACTCTCTGATCTTCTCTCACCTTTCTCCCCTGAAGCAGGCCATAAAAGAATTCTCTTACCTGCCACCCCTGAAATTAGGTCATAAAATCCTCATTCCCAAGGGGTCCTGCCCTTTGTCCTGATGCAGAGAAAAATCCGAACAAACAGGACTTGCTAAGAGCCCCCCAGTTTATTACCATTAGTTCACAACTTTTTGTCTCCAATCACACTTCTGCACAACTGTCTATAAAAATACAGTTTTCCATGGTCTTTGGGTCTTCATTTCTGAAGGCTCTATGTCATGTAAAACTTAAATAAATTGGTATACTTTTATTAATCTGTATTTTTTTTTCCTTTTTGTCTTTTTTCGTGTCCGGCAACGGATCACAACCCTCAGTGTTGCGCCCGTACCGGACCGGGACCGGCAACGGGATCGCAACCCTTGGTGTTGCTCCCACACCTCGCTCAGCCAGTGAGCGGGAACTGGTCTGTATGTGGGATCCGAACCCTCAGCGGGAACGCCGCCGCGCTCCCAAGCGGCGCACTGTAGCAGTGCGCCACCGGGCCGGCCCTTAATCTGTGTTTTGTTATAGGGATGTGAGAAATGGATCTTGCCATGGGTGAAAAAAATATGTTACTTTTTTGTTCCTACACTCTTCAACTTCAAATAACTTTTTTTCATACCCAGAGTTGATCAGGGTATGGGGGCTGACTCTTGTTAGCCATCTTATAAAACACTAACATATAAATTTCTAAGTGTGAATTTTCAAAGGGGAACATAGCTTTTGGTGATTGAATAGTTATGTCTAAGATTTTAGAGGACCTACTTGATAGTATTAGTGTACATAGGAAGTTAAATTATTAGTCAAAAGCTTGTTGTGTGAACATGTTCGGTGTAGTAAGAATAAAATAGAAAAGAGCTAGTGGACGTGGACAGTGGAGGTAGAAGTCAGCAGTGTATATCCCAGCTTCACTAGTTCCTCAGTGTGAAACGGATTACTTTGTTCCTCAACTGTTTTACCTGCAAAATGGGTGTAAGAATAGTACCTAATTCATGTGTTGTGAGGAACAAATGAACACAGAACACAACTCTGAGTAAGCACTCCATATATACTAGATATTTTTCTAAAATCAGAGTAAAAGAATTTGCACAGTCTAAAAGTATATTTCATCCAGGCTACCCAAAATCTGATGAATTCTCTGAGATTAAGGTAGAATTTACCACACTGGTGCCAGATAACCACAGTTCACCAGATTCAGCATTCTTCTCCTTTGGACCACTTTAGCTAAGTTTTCCCAGATTCTTACCTTTTCTCACCACACCCACTGGCAAACTTTTTTTTAAGTCTCATCTTTTCTCTCAAACCTCAAGGTGACTATGCCTTTGTCCTCACGATTGGTTTCAGATATTGCCAAGTCCTCACCACTATGTACTTGCAAGCCATCACTCAGAGTGAGACCTGTTTAGAGATGGACAGTCTTATTGATTAATAGGTGATTTGCATTAGGTTCAATTTAAAACTAGCTTTAAATTCTTACCCAGAAATTACTCTCTGAGGACACCTGGGTATGTAAACCCCCCATGTGCTTGCTAGAACTTCGATACTATGGAGGTGTGCTCTCCAATAAGACAGTCACTAATTTCACATGGCTACTGAGCATTAGTCCTCACTGAGATGTGTTGTAAGTATAAAATGCACACTAGATTTCAAAGACTTCAGTATTAAAAAAAGTAAACTATATCATGAACAAATTTTAGTATTGATTACTTGTTTAAATGAGACTATTGATACATTGGGTTAAACAAAATATATTTAAAAATTAACTTTGCTTGTTTCTTTTAATTTTTTTTACTTGACTATTAGAAAATTTACAACTCCACATGTGACTCACTTTATATTTCTATTACACAGGACTGCTCTAGCAAGAGGAATGTTTCTGCAATGTTTTTAAATAGAACTTTCCTAAATCATACATTTAAGGAATACAGCAGGATCTAGCAACTTCATTTTTAGGAATTATCCTACTAGAATCAAAATGCATGAACAATGATGTTCTTCATACCACCACTTTGCAAGCAACCTAAAATATCTATCCACGAGGAAATGATTTACTAAATTAGGATACATCCATACTGAGGAGTGCCTTAAAGCCCTTTAAACTGACCATATCAATTTCTATTCCTTTTAATGAGCAGCTGCTGCTTTTTACTGCCCAGCTTCCATTTTATTTATTTATTTATTTTTTTTTTTTAAGGAAAATTATCCTTGCTCACATTATAGGTCTTTACTCTCTGGGCTCTCCCTACCCTTTAGATATAGAAGGCATGTAATCCGAGCTTGGCTAATTTATGTTATTATCCTCCAGGCTCAGTAATTGGTTCAGGAGTGGGCACTTGATTAAAGTCAGTCCAATCAGAGCTAACCTTGGAATTTTCGAAGAACTAAACTTGAAGGTGAGTGTATCATATATAAGCCTGTCAGTATTTGTGGCCAAGGCATCCTCTTCCCAGTGACCAGACAAAGCCCACATCCTCATGGAGTCAAAAGACTAAGGTAACTTCAGAGTGCTTTAGAGTAAATAAAGTAAACTAATGAAATAGAAGCAGGGTGGGATGGGGCCTGCTTTATCTAAGATGGCCAAGGCATCCTCTTCCCAGTGACCAGACAAAGCCCACATCCTCATGGAGTCAAAAGACTAAGGTAACTTCAGAGTGCTTTGGAGTAAATAAAGTAAACTAATGAAATAGAAGCAGGGTGGGATGGGGCCTGCTTTATCTAAGATTGTCAGAGTAGGCCTTTCTTAAAAGATAACTTTTGAGCTGAGATCTGAATGAAAAGGAAGCAGATACACAAAGACCAAGGGAACTATAGACCATATGCAAAGTTCCTAAGGAAGGAAGGGCCTAGACACGTCTAAGTATTAAAAAGATGTTATGAGGGCTGGGGAACTAGGTAAAAATATTAAGAGAAATTATGAAAGATTGCACCCAGATTATGTCAGTTCTTGTAGACCTTGACAATGTTTGAAGTTTATCCTATTCACAGTGCAGAGCCATTGGAAAGTTTAAAGCAGAAGGCTGATACCCACAAAGCTTAGCAAAAAGTGTTCTGTTTTTCACTCTTATGATAGGTTTTCCATAGTTAAGTCTCCTAAGTTCACTATAATTG
The DNA here is from genome assembly GCF_000696425.1 of Galeopterus variegatus. Taxonomy (NCBI): domain Eukaryota; kingdom Metazoa; phylum Chordata; class Mammalia; order Dermoptera; family Cynocephalidae; genus Galeopterus; species Galeopterus variegatus. The sequence goes on from NW_007730381.1 coordinate 165,681, forward strand.
AAATAAAAAATATATATTTGTAAATATCATTGAGAATAAGCTTAATATAAAATTTCTGGAATGTCTTAAATCCCATTATATTAGTTTTTAAAGCAGAGATTATGCCAGTGGCAGTCTAAGTGTAATACTGAATAAAGTAGAGATATAGAGCTCCTCATAAACCTAGTTTTCATTCAACCTAAACAGTAAACAGTGTCTTGGAGACAGGGACAACAGAAACAAGAGGAATTGGGAATATTCTGAAAAGGTCAGTGAATGTTCCAGAAGAGGAGCAACTAGACAACCATGCAAATAGGTAGAGTCCCAGAGGCTCTTCCGCTGAAAGTAATCAAGCTGGGTCTAAAAGAAAAAGCTGGCAACAAGATAAACCTTTAAATGCTACTGCATGTTTGATATTGATTTTTTTGCTCCTGGATTTAACAAGCATGTCATTCTTGAGGTCACATCTGTAGGAAACCAATAAAACATTTTTTTTTTTCTCTCAAGCAGATATGTGAATGCCATTTTCCTCTACTAATGGTCAAAAAGAAAAACAAAACAAAACAACAACAACAAAAAACTTGGTTTGTCAAACCAGTCTACTTTGGCTTAGGCAGCAGATATTGAATACAAAATGAATTAAAATCTCAACAAGCTTTGTGAAAAATTTTATGTTGCTTTTGAGCAGTTAAGTTGGTCTCAGGTTTCTAATCCTGAGCATTTCCTATGATCTTAGGAGGTGGCCTTTTTTTAAACCTTCTTCAGAATGTAGGGCCCCATCACTGGTCTCTAAACCACCCCCACCTCAATCCAAACCTGCTTTTGTCTTTCAATTATATGCAAGTGAAAATGACTTAATGGAAGTGCTACCTGTGATTATATATATTTTAATAAAATTTAAGGTTTTTATTTAACAAAAATTTATTGAGCATGTAATATGTTCTTTGCAAAGGGCTAGTTATAAGAAATACTATGGTAAATACAACACAGGTTTCTGTTCAATAAACTCAATCACTATAGTACAGTGTGACAAGTGATATGATAAACATACATAAGAGATATGACAGAAACAGAATGGGTGTGTAAGGTGCTTACTGGAGATGATGATACTTGAGCTGATTCTAGAAAGTTACGTAAAAGATAACCACAGAAGGAAGGATTGGAGAGCACTCTAGGGAGAGGCAAGAGAAAGCAAAGTGCAAGAGAATTATAACATTAATTTGATTATGTACTTTTAAGCATCTGGCAATAGATGGAAAGAGAAGGAAACACATTTAGGCCTTTTTCAGTCCCTGAAATAAGTGAATAAAGTCTACAGGTAACAGGCTGACTCTGAAAACTGAAGATATGAATAAAAGCAAATATAATCAAAAGTTTAGGGGAGTTAATAAACTATCCAATAAAGCAAAATGACATTCACTCTATTTCTAGTGTACTCCAACACTTATTTTTAGATACTTGCTTTTTAGTTTAGTCCACCAGTTAGAAAATATTATAATTTGCTTTATTGCAATACTATTTTAAAGCAGCCCTTATAAATACACATATCAATAAAATAACAAGATAAGAAGAGAAGGAGTTGGAGGACAAGTCATAGTTAATATTTATGCAGTAAATTCATTTCATTAAGTTTGTGGTGCACGGGTCACCAGATAGCCCTTCAAGGGAAACTGCTGTAAGGAGGGTAGTTGCAAACCTCTTCCAGCTACCACATTTTGAATTCACTACAGTGTTTTCCCCAAGACTACACTCACCCTGAGTTATTCAAAGCCAATGACTGAGCTTGGTGGGAGTACTACAGCTATGATATTTCTGCCAACACAGGACTCCTCTGACGGGCAATCTTTACTTTGTAGTTCCCCCTTTCCTGGGCTGAGACTTTCCAAGAAGCACATTGCAGACTGAGGTTCTTACTAAACAAACCTTCTTCTTTCCCTCTCCCCTTTTCCAGAGCTCAAACCTGCATCATGGTCTGAGGAATTTCCCTGCCTACTCTTTCCCCCTCTCCCCTTTGTCTTTAGAGGCATTGCTCCCAATACATCTCTTGCATGGCTAATTCAGTTTTGGCCTTTGCTTCTTGGAAGTCCCTAATTGACACAAAATCCTTACACTTCTTAGAAAAGTTGGGCAAAACAGACTTTAAAAAACCTGAAGGCATTGAAAAGTTTAGACAAAAAAATTTTGGGTGCTAGGATTCAGGAGGAAGAAGAAAGCCAAAGAGATAAGCTCAGCAATTAGTACAACTTTTCCTCCTAAGGAATTTTTAAATTTCATAAGTATTGTTGGAAAGTGTAAGAATGTAAGCAAAGTTTTTGTCAGACGAAGGGGGCTGAGAGAAACAAAACTGGAGTTCAGAATCCACCAAGCAGGAAGGACTCTGGTGCAGGACCAGGTTTCTATAGGGACTCTAATAGACTAAACATAGGAATAAGAGTGATAGTCATGAGAAAGACTAAATTCCAGCTTCAAATTATCTCAGGACTTTATTGGATTAAGATGATTTGGAATTGCTGTTTTCCTTAGTTTATATACATGCCAGAAACAAAATCAAATCCTATGTATGAAAATAAAGTATCATCTAAAATCTCTAATTATTTTTATAATTTTTAGATTTAATATGTCAATCAATTAAAAAAAAACAAACATACAAAGAGAAAAAATTTAATCAAAAAACTAAGGAAAAGAACAAATAATAAAAACAGACCCACCAGAGATATACATAACTGAATTTTCAAACTATGTCTGCAACTATGATAAATATGTTCAAATAATTAAAATACAAGATAGAGAATTTAGACAGAGGATTAGAAACTATAAAAAAGATAAAAAGAAATCCTAGCACTAAAAAATATAAGGACTGAAACTAAAAACTTGATTGATGGATTAAAGATAGGATTAGACACATATGAAGAAAGAATCAGTAAGCTGGGAGGTAATTTAAAAAGATGTACTCAGACTAAATTATTGGGAAACAAGATAATAGAAAGTAGAGAAAAAAAAAAAACCCTACACAATGGGAGAATATATTTGCAAACTATATATCCTACAAGCGATTAATATCCAGCATATGTAAGGAACTCAAACAACTTCACAATAAAAAATAATAATAATAATAACCCAATTAAAAAATGGGCAAAGGAGCTCAATAGGCATTTTTCAAAGGAAGACAAACAAATGGCCAACAGGTACTTGAAAAAGTGCTCAACATCTTTAATGATCAGGGAAATGCAAATCAAAACCACATCGAGATATCATCTCACCCCAACCAGACTGGCTATTATCAAAAAGACTGAGAATAACAATGCTGGAGAGGATGTGGAGAAAAGGAAACTCTTCTACACTGTTAGTGAAACTGTAAATTAGTACAGCCATTATGGAGAACAGTATGGAAGTTTCTCAAACTACATATAAAACTACCATACAATCCAGCAACCCCACCTCTGGGTATACATCCAAAGAAATGGAAATCATCATGTTGAAGGAATGCCTGCAATTCCATGTTCATCTCAGCTGTATTTACAATAGTCAAGATATGGAACCAACTTAAATGTCCATCAACAGATGACTGGATGAGGAAAATGTTGTATATATACACAATGGAATGCTACTCAGCCATAACAAATGATGAAATTCTGCCATGCACAGTAACAGGGATGAGCTTGGAGAAAATTATAAGTGAAATTTTCTAGGCAAAGAAAGAAAAATACCACATGTCCTCACTCATAAGTGGGGGCAAAAAAAAGAAAGAAAGATAGAAAGACAGAAAGACCATGTTGAAATTTCAGAAGGAGAGAACAGACATAGATACTAGAGGTGGGAAAGAGGGAGGGGGAAGAGGATTAGGGAGAAATTGGATGAGGGACACAAAGAATAATTACAATTTGTAATTATGAATATGCTAGTAATGTTGATTTGTTCATCACATACTGTACACAAATACGACAGTCAACTCTGTAATCCATGAATATGTATAATAAATTATGTTGCAATTCAAAAAATAAATTTAAAAAAATAGAGAAAAAAGTATATGAAAAATATGGATTATGTTCATAAGAATTATCACTGTTGGGGGAGGGGGGAGTGGGAGGAGGGAGGGAGTTTTCGGTGATGGGCCACAATAATCAACCACATTGTATATTGACAAAATAAAATAAAATTTTTAAAAAAGAAAGAAATACGCAAGTAATAAATAAAATAAAATGAAACAAAATTCAGCTTAAAAAAAAAAAAAAGAATTATCACAAAAGTAATTGGAGTTCCAGAAGAAAAGGAGAGAAAGACTGGGCCACAGCAAATATTTCAAACCAATATACATTCACCAGAATATACTGATAATTATCGTAAAAGTAGACAAGTTTTAATGCTCAGTTGTCTGCACATCAAGTCTCCTTCATTGTTCCTTCTTTGCTGATGCTCAAACTTTACCTTTCATAGGAATTACTGTATAAGGTGAACACAAAGCCATGCGTACTCTAATCCGTAAGCAATATAAAAGATTAAAAACAAATTTTAACAGTTGTTTTGATAATACATAATTTTTGGCTTTTAAAGTTGCCTTTAGAACTTGTCACTTAAGTATGGTTTCAATGCATATTGTTCAAAATCCTCAGATTATTTTTATCCTGGTGTAATAAAACCAGCATTCAAGAATGAGTGAATTAGAAAATAAAATCTCAGCTCCTTGCCAGGGTGTTTAAGAACCCATGTTACCCAGTCTTGTCTAACTGTTAAGCTTTATCTCCTCACATTATTTTAATTCTATTATTTATGTTTAAGTTGACATATTTTTATACAACTTCAAAACCATTTTCTGTTTCTTCAACACAAAATTCTCTAACTAGTCTTCACATAATCACTTCAAAAATTTAAGTTTAAAATGACATTTAAGTAGAAGCCTCTAATGTAATTTCTCATAAGTGCAATTATTACTGTATAAATAAAATAAAAATAAAGAATATAAAGTATTTGAATAACTGAATGATAATATCAATTCAATTTTTTAATTAAGGTTTAGAATCAATCTATTGTTACCAACTGTATATTTCTTTCATTTATTTATTTACTTTTCTTTTTGCTGAAAAGGAAATGTATTTAATATAAATGTGTACATTAATATAAAGAAAGATCTCAAGTCAACAACCACCTAGCACTTTAAGATACTAGGAAATGAAGAACAAACTAAGCCCAGACCTAGCAAAGAAATTAAATAATACAAAATAGAGCATAGATAAAAGAAATAGAAAATAGAAAAAATAATAGAGAAAATCAGTGAAACCAAAGCTGACACTTTGAGGGGATTTACAAAATTGACAAAACTTTACCTAGATGGGCTAAGAAAAAGAGGAAAGGCTCCAATAACTAAAGTCAGAAATGAAACAGGGATCATTATAGCCAAATTTACAGAAGTCAAAAGGGTTATAAGAGAATACTATGAATAATTGTTGGCCAACAAATTAGATGATCTAGATAAGATGAATAAATTCCTAGTTACATGCCACCTACCAAGACTGAGTTATGAAAAAACAGACAGTGTGAAGAAAAGTATAGCTAACAAGATGAGTGATTATCATTTTTTGGATTTTTGATGTGGGACTCTCTTGAGGATTTCTTGCAGGGCTGGTCGTGTGGTGGTGAATTCCTGCAGTTTTTGTTTTTTTGGAAAATACACTACTTCTCCCTCATTTCTGAAAGATAGCCTTGCTGGGTATAGTATTCTCAGCTGGCAGGTTTTTTTCTTTTAGTATTTTGAATATATCACCTCATTTTCTTCTGGCCTGTAGAATTTCTGTTGAGAAGTCTGCTGTTAGTCTGATAGGTGCTCCCTTATAGGTGATGTGATGCTTTTCTCTTGCTTCTTTTAAGATTGTCTCTCTGTCTTTGAACTTTGCCAGTTTAACTATAATGTGTCTTGGAGAGAATCATTTCAGGTAGAATCTGTTTGGGGATCTTTGAGCCACCTGGATCTGAATGTCCATGTCTCTCTCTATACCTGTAACATTTTACATTATTATTTCATTGAATACATTTTCCATGCCTTTTCCTTTCTTCTCCCCTTCTTGAACACCCATAATTGAATGTTTGTAGGCTTAATGTTCTCTGCTAGCTCTCTTAGATTTTCTTCATTTTGTAAATTCTTTTTTCCTTTTTTTTTTTTTTTTTGTCTGCCTGGGTCTTTTTGGAAATACTATCTTCAAGATCAGAAATTCTTTCTTCTGCTTGTTCTAGCCTGCTGCTTAAGCTATAAGTTGTGTTTTCAATTTTGTTGAGTGAATCTTTCAATCTCATGAGTTCAGCTACATTCTTTTTTAAGGTCCTAATCTCTTTGTAAATATCCTCCTGCATATCTTGGATTTTTTTTTTCTCATTTCATTATGTTGTCTAACTAGGTCTTCTTGTATCTCAAGGAGTTTCCTTAAGATTGTTACTCAGAATTCCTTTCCAGTCATTTGAAGGACTTCTTGCTTTGTGGGGTCTGGTATTTGAGAACTACTGCATTCCTTTGGTGGTGTCCTATTTTCTTGGATTTTTGTATTTCTAGGATCTCTACATTGATATCTGGTCATCTTAGAGAGTAGCTGCTTCTTCTATTTCTCTGGAATGGGTTTTGAGGAGAGAGACATCTTCTTCTTTTTCCAGTTTGCTGGAGACTCTCCTTGTGTCAATGCAGTCAAGAGTCTGGTTGGCCACCTTCACGGTGGCTGTGGGTACCTCTGTGGAGTCAAGCTGCTTTTGCAGCAGCTGTGACTGTGACAGTGGCTATGGTGAGCCCCTGCATGGAAGTGGTGTTTTTGGCATGCTCCTTGCCTGCTTCCAGGTGGGCGATGCTGCCCTCAGCTCCTGCCTAGGACCACAGACATGCTCTCTATTTTTTAATTGATTGTACATACTTATGGGGTACAGAGTTATATTGTACTACATGCATACAATGTGTGATGATAAAATCAGAGTTGTTAGCATATTCATCACTGCAAAACTTTATTTTTTTTGTGATGAGAACATTAGACCTCCTCTCTTCTAGCCATTTGAGAATATACAATGTATTATTAATTACAGATTCCCAGTACTACTGTGCATCAGTAGAAATTATTTCTCCTATCTAGCTGTAATTTTATGTCTATTAAACAGCCTCTCCCTATACCCTGCACTCTCCCTATTCCAGCCTTTAGTGACCATGATTCTATACTCTACTTCTAAAAGTTTAATTTATTTGATTTTTATTTTTAACTCCCACAAATGAGAGAGAACATGCAGTATTTATCTTTCTGTGCCTTTCACTTAGCATGATGTCTTCCAGGCTCACCCATGACATCACTAATGACAGTATCTCATTCTATGGTGAATATCACTGCAATAAACATGGGAGTACAGATATGTCTTTGGTATGCTAATTTCCTTTCCTTGGAAAAAATACTTAGCAGTGGAAATGCTGGATCTTATGGTAGTTATATTTTTAATTTTCTGAGGAACCTTCATACTGTTTTCGATAATGACTATAATAATTAACATTCCTACCAACAGCATGTAAGAATTCCCTTTTCTCTACATCCTCACCAGCAATGTTATTTTGTCTTTTTGAATATTAGCCATTCTAACTGGAGTGAGATGATATCCCACTGTGGTTTTGAATTGCATTTCCCTGATGATTAGTGATGTTGGGTGTTTTTTTAAAATAATTGTTGGCAATTTGTATATCTTCTTTTGAGAAATGTCTATTCAGGTCATTTTTCCATTTTTAAATCAGATTATTTGTTTTCCTGCTGTTGAGTTGTTTAAGTTCCTTGCATATTCTGGGTATTAGTCCTTTGCTGGATGAATAGTTAGCAAATATTTTTTCCCATTCTGCTAGTTGCCTTTTCATTCTGTTGATTGTTTATTTTGTTGTACAGGAGCTTTTTAGTTTGATGTAATTCTATATGCCTATTTATGCTTTTGTTGCCTATGCTTTAGAAGTCTTTTGCATAAAATTTTTGCCTCGATCAATGTCTCAGTGTTATCCCTATGTTTTTTTTTTTCTACTAGTTGTATACTTTCAGGTCTTACATTTAAGTATATAATTCATTTTGAGTTGATTTTGTTATAAGATGAGAGACAGGGGTATACTTTTCTTCTTCTGAATATGGATATCAAGTTTTCCCAGAATCATTTATTGAAGAAGCTGTTCTTTCCTTAATGTCTTTTCTTGGCACGTTTGTCAAAAATCAGTTGGCTATAGATATATGCATTTATTTCTGGATCTCTATTTTGCTTCATTGCTCTGTATGTCTGCTTTTATGCCAGAACCATACTATTTTAGTTACTATAGCTTTTTAGTACATTTTGAAATCAGGTAGTGTAATGCCTCCAGCTTTGCTCTTTCTCCTTTTTTTTTTTTTTTTTTTTTTTGTTGTTGTTGTTGTTCTTTTGGCTAGTAAGGGTCTTTTTCTGATTCCATATGAATT
>NW_007730381.1:174837-193132 GCF_000696425.1 Galeopterus variegatus
ACTTGAACGACCTAACTTTTGATGTAAGCACTTATTGCAATAAACTCCTCTCCTAGTACTGCTTTTGCAGCATTCCAGAAGTTTTGTATGTTATGCTTCTATTTTTACTTGTTTCAAGGAATCTTTTGATTTTCTGCTTAATTTCTTCTATGTCCCATTGGTCATTCAAAAGCGTGCTTTTTTTTTTTTTATGTATTTGTTCAGTTTCCAAAGTTTTGCTTGTTATTAACTTCTAGTTTTATTTTGTTGTGGTCTAAAATGATACCTGATATAATTTCAATTCTTAAAAATTTGTTGAGTCGTGACTTTTTGCCTAAAATGTGGTTTATCTTATAGGATAATCCGTGTGCTGATGAGAAGAATGTGTATTTTACAGGTGTTGGATGAAATGTTCTGTAAATGTCTGCCAAATCCATTTGGTCCACGGTTCGGTTTAGAACCAATGTTTGTTGATTTTGCCTATATTACAAAGCTGTCATAGAATGTTTTGAAACATATAATAAAAATAACTTCAATCTATTTTCAGAAATAAAACTTGTAAGGCCATTATTCTCTGACCACAGTGCAATAAAACTCTAAAATTAACAACACTCATTGTAACAAACCAACCATTCTTAGAAAAATTGCCAAAGTATTACAAAATAATCAGGTTATATTAAAAGTTTTTACCATCAACCACGATGAATTCTTAATGCTTGGAGGAAAAAGTATAAATTATAAAATTATAAAATTAACATAATCAAGAGAATATTTGAGTGACTTTAGTTTATGAAATAACTTTCTTAGTATAAAAGCAATGAAAGGAACTATACTGAAAAGAATTTTTAAAACTAGATAATTTAAACCTTTTAAATATCAAAAATAGAAAATTTAAAGGACAACTGAGAGATACATTTACAATAAATTTCATGGAATGATAGGCTAATGTTATTTTACATATATTTCTAGACAAATATTGAAGGACTCTAATGTTTTCCTTTGTCTAGATAACTTATTCCTGCTTATTTCACCACACTGGGCTTTTTTGTTTTGTTTATTTTTTTGTGGCTGGTCAGTATGAGCCTCTGAACCTTTGACCCTGGTGATATTAACACCACATTCTAAGCAACTGAGCTAACTGGCCAGCCCCACTGCTATGTTTTTATTGCCTTTAATCATGCTTAAAAATCTTTCCTGAACTACCAAAGTTCTGCTTGTCTTAAAGGTAAGATGCACAGAATGAGACATGGCTCTCCAATGAAATAGCTCCATTATAAGGTGACTCAGATGGGAAAATTAATGAGTTTCTGACCTGTACATGCTGTATTTAATTAATATAGTCTTATTTTTATACAGTCTAAATCAACATAAATCATATAAAAGCCCTCATCTGGTGGATGGGTATCATTTTCATATCAAAATATATTTTCTATTCCTATGAAAGTAGCATTTTATCTTGAGAATAAGATTTTGATACTGTATAGTAAAATTATAAAATAACTGGTATACAAATATGAATATACTTAGGAATGAATATTTTTAAAGTGCAAATAAAGCAAAAGTGTTAAAATGTGGAGACTCCAGAGGTATTATTACTATTTTGAGTGAAATTAGCCAATTACCCTTGCTGTAGGAAATTTAAAAATATTTTACTCTCTATGGTCAACCAATAATTATATAATATATATTTCAAATTTACTAATAATTAAAGAAACCAAACAAAGATATAATGAAATACCATAGTTTACTCATAAGGTATTAAATTCCAAAATAATAATACTCAATTTTAGAAAGGGTGTTAGGAGATAAACTCTATATATTGTTGATGTTAGTACAGGGACAATTTTTTTTTAGAAAGCAGTCTTCCAAGAAGTCGTAAAAATATTCATATCATTTGATCTATTTGCTCTACTTCTTAGAATGTATACTATATAGAAATAATCAGAAATGTTGACAAAATGTATGTACATATATACCCATCACGTCCTTATTTGTAGTATCAAGAATAGAAATAAACCTAAATTTCCAACAGACTTATAGAAAAATTAAATAAATTACAGACTATCTCTATGTTAGACAACTATGCAGCTTTAAAAATTACATTCTCAAAAACACTAATGTCATAAGAGACTAAATGTGTAAAATTAATTAAAACTAATTATAACTGATGATGTTGACTACATGCCTAAATATGAAAAAGAATGCATGAGTATCAATGATGTTTTCAGTGTGATTTTTATCTGAGTTTTTAATTTATTTTGAAGTTTCCAACTTTCTCTCATCTGGAAAAGGTAGAAATAGCTTATTGTTATGTATTTATTTCTCTCTTTTTTTTTTCTTTTTACTTTAGGTACAGAGAGTTATGTTAATCCTTCTTCTCAGTTCATTGTACATTTTTATGATCAGTTCAATTTATTTTACTTTTCGCTCATCCTCTTTTCCTACATGTACATGTATACACTCACATATATGAGTATACTTCAGAAAGTTCATGGAAAGATTTGTATTATCTTTTAATTCTATTTTTCTATGTACTTTTAGATATACCCTTAAATACATGTTATGTGTGTAAAATCTCCTTAGAAAAGTATCTATTATATTCTGCCTTATGAAGCAATACAAGTTTTTAAGAAGCATAGTATCCCTCTTTATCTTAATCTATGGTGGAAATATGCAAAAAAAAAAAAAATGCAAATTAAAAGAACTACATGATCCAGAATCAAAAGATCAGTGTTGAAGTCATTCTTTTTACTCTTATCAATTGTATTACCTTCAGCAAATCATTTAATTTCTCTGAAAATGATTTTTCATTATTTACTAAAAAAAGAAATAGGGATGATTACACCTATATCACAGGAAGTTTGTAATGATTGGGTGAAGTACAAATGTTAAGCATTTAGTACACTGATTGTCACATCATAGTTAGCTGGTAGGATTTTCAGGGATGAAATTTAGTCCTAAATTTATAAGGCATAATTTGATAATATGATCTGAATTTCCTTGAAGGGAAATGTATTATTTTTTTATTCTTCAATCTTAAGATATTTTATAGAGAAGAAAAATACATTACCAAACAAGGGTAAGAAAGACAAAATCGGCTTGTCTCAAACAGCAACATTTTATATTTCTTTGAGTGCAGAACACTCATACAAAGGTACTTCAAAAAATTCATAGAAATATTTGTTATCTTTCTATTTTATCTTCCCATGAACTTTTTCGAAGTTCCCTTGTATATATCTGAATGTTTTCATTATGATCTGGACTGAAAGAATTACATTCTACTGGATCGACTCTCAATTTAGTGCACATGATATTGAGAAACATCCTCATTACTGTCATGCCTATCTTGAGGTAACTGAGATAAACCTACTCCACCCCCTTCTACTTTTCTGCTTTTGTTATTAGAGATAGATTCTGATCCACTGAAGAGTCAAATATTCCTCAAGAAAATATTATATATCTAAACATTTAATTGCATTCTCTTCTGCATATGTAAAGATTTTTGCATGGTTTAAAAATTTTTATGAATGATTACTAATATCAGTGGATCAGCTCTTTGTACATGGGCACACTAGGTCCTCCCTCACATATTACAAATACAAGAGAAAAAAGTGCTGTCTTTAGCCAAAATTATTACATAGTGTGAGTCATTACATTCTACCATTAGTAATTTATTTTATATGCTAATTATTATCCTCCTTTAAAAGCAAATCTTCCTGGAAAAAATAATACATTGAATTCTTCACAATTGTCCTTAAACTTTTTAGCTTGCTACAATAAATTCATGACTAGCTGGAGATAAAGATGTGTCCTGGAACCTCAGTTATCATGGAAGCAGAAAAGATAGAGAATGACCAAGGGGCAGATAAAAAGAGAAGGCAGGCATGAGATGCCAAGGAAATATTTGTTTTGTCCCAGGTTGGGGGTGGGGGGGCTAGCCTGGATATTCATCTTTGCCATGACTGAACTTTATGACTTAGGGTATGTTATGTTTATCCAGAGTTACTTTCTTTAAATAGAAGCCTGGTGTATACAAAATATAAGAAAATCATCACTTTTAATCTTGCAGTGTTGTTTCAGGATTTTCCAAACATTTCTCAGTTTCTCTTAGCATATTCCAATCCTTACGATTTTCAAGGATGAGTTCAGGTCCATTCTGTCTGCAAAGTTTTATCTTTTCATGTGACTCACAGGGACTCCATGGTGCTTTGAAACACTAATTTGACACTGATTTGTGAAACAATAACAAAGGGTCTAAGCTCATGTTACTGGAGTACCATGAGGAAGAAGAGGATGTGGTGCAGAAAAATAATTTGAAGAAATAATGGCTGAAAATTTTCCAAATTTGGTAAAAAAATTAATAAACAAATACATTTACAGATTAAAGAAAGTTTTTAAAAAGTCCTTAATGGATAAAGTCAAAGAAGTTCACACTCATTCACATCATGATCCAACTTGTGAAAACCAAAGCTAAAAAAAAAAATCTGTAAGCAGCCAAAGAAAAACAGCACATTACATATAGGGGAATGATGATTTGTATAACAATGGATTCCTCATCTGAAACCATAGAGGCAGTAAAACATTTTTCAAGTGCTGAAATAAAATAACTATCAATTCAGGATTTTCTGTTAAAAAAAATCTTAAAAATTGAAGGTAAAATAAAGATATCTTCAGATGAAGAAAAACAAAAAGAGTTTATCATTAGCAGACTTACACTGAAAGAAATGTTAAAAGAAGTCCTTCAGATAGAAGGAAACTTCTGGTGAAAAAAATTTCAGAAATGAAGGGAGAACAGAAATGGTAAATATCTTCTTAAGTATATTAAAATATCTTCTCATCTTAAATTCTGTAAAATATGTATAACAGATATATTTAAAAATTATAACACTACTTGGTTTTGCAAATGGATGTAGATGTAATATATACAGAAACTACAAAAAGAATGGGGAAGGGTAAAGGGACTATATGGTTGCAATTTTTTAAAAATCCACTTGAAGTGACAAAATATTAATACTGAGTAGAATGTGAAGATAATATGCATATTATAATTTTATAATTCCTAGAGAAATCTCTAGAAAATGCTGAACAAAATAAAACAAAAAACTCAATAAATAAATAAAATGTAACACTAAAAATGATTCAAATAATTTGAAAGAAGACAGGGAAAGGAGAAATAAAGGAATAAAAATGAAGAGGAAAAATAAAAATAATAATAAAATGCTAGAGATAAATTCAAGCATATTAATAATTGCATTCAAGGTAAAAGATCTAAAGACACCAAGTAAAAGACAGATTGTCAAATTGGATTAAAAAGCAAGATTCAATTATAAGTGGTGTAAGAAAGCTACTTTAAATATAATGATGTAGATAGATTAAAATTAAAAGATGAAAAATATAACTCATACAAAAACCAATTAAAAGAAAACTCAAGGAGCCATAGTAATATCAGACAAATCACATGCTACCACAAGGAAAATTACCAGGAAGGAGACCATCATGCAATGATAAATGGTTAATTCACCAACAAGATATAATAAACCGAAATGTCTAGGCACTTCACAATAGAAATTCAAAATAAAAGAAATGAAACCAATAGAACTGAAAAGATAAATGGACAAATTCACAATTATAATTGGAGACTTAAACACTTCTCTGTCAGTAATCAATAGAACAAGCAGATAGAAAATCACCATGGATAAAGATACCATGAAAAACACCATGGACCAAGTGGATCTTATTAACACTTACAGTGGCTAGAGAGAAATTTATATCTTTAAATATCTACATTTAAAATGAAAAAGGCATAAAATAAATGATCTAAGCTTCTACCTTAAGAAGAACGAGAAGAGGAAATAATCCAAAGTAGCCATAGGAAAGAAAATAAAAATAAGAGCAAAAATCAACATTGGTAGAAAATATAAAACTATGCAGAAAATTATCAAAGCCAAAATCAGTGTTGAAACTAATAAAATTAATAAAACTCTAAACATTCTGATAAAGAGTAAAAAACCAAAACATAAATTAATAACATCAGAAATGAAAGAGGAGCATTCCTACAAATCCTGCAGATAGTTTATAGGCTAGTAAAAAAATGTGAACAATTTTATGCCCATAAAATTGCAGTAACTTAAATAAATTGCTAGTAATATTTATATTACCCAAATCTAACAAATGATGAAATAGAACATATGAATAGCCCTATTTCTAATAAAGATAATACATTTGTAATTTAAAACATTTCAACAAATAAAACTCCATTCCTGGAAGAATTATCTGGGAAATTATATTGAATATTTAGGAAATAATTCCACTCACATGAACACCTTCAGTAAACTATGAAAGAAGACATAACTCCTATGAGAAAGCCAGGCCAAGATCTGATATTTGTACTCCATATCCATTACTATTAATAAAGGATAAAGATGCATTACATTAGAACTATGTGGGGAACATCCTAGGTAAGCGATGCTAGTATTAAATTTAAATATCTAAAGTATCATATTAACAGAATAAACATGTATGTTTGAATCAATATCTCTGGTATAGGTAATATCTAAATGCTAATTGGTCTAACTACCTTTGATGCATAAAAACTTTACAAAGCATCTCTTCCTCTGGGTCATCAAATTTCTACTTAAGCATCTCCTATACTTTTGTATAATGGAAGCAAACAGATAATCTTGTGTTTAATTTATGGCTTTGCCAATAAGTAGCAATGTATTCATGGGCATGTTGCTTTACTTGTTTTGCTCTCAACTTTTCCTCATTTTTCAAATAAGAATATTTTACAGAGATGGTATAAACTAGGAATAGTGTATATGAAGCACCTGCTACATTGTAGGCATTCAATAAATGTTATATGTTAATATGTAGTTTACATTAGTGGTGCAGGAATAAGATCAGATGCCTTCCCAATTTTTTTTTATTATACTCAACGATATGCATCTTAAACACATGTTCTGCCTTTTTTTCCAACACTCTGACACCTAGAAAAGTTTCTAACACATAAAACATCCTCAGTAATTCTGTTATTATCTGAATGACAAATAGTTTGTCAGCAGTTCTCAAATTTTTGGTCTTATTATCCTTTTAGACTGTAAAAAATTACTGAGAATCCTAAAGACCTTTTATTTATTTTGGTCATATTTGTCTATATTAACTGTATTGGAAATTAAGAAAACAAATATTAATTTATTTAAAAATAATAAAAATAAATCTACTACTTGTTAAGATAAATAGTATACATTCCAAAGCAAAAAATAAATTTAGTGAGAAGATTGTTTTACATTTTTGCAAGTCTCGTTAAAAGCTGGCTTAATAGAAGTTAACTAGACTCTCATACCTGCTTTAGCATCCAGTCAGGTGCAGTGTACAGTTTTACCTGAAGTAAATGATGAAAATTCAATTTTAAATAGATCTGAGCTGGAAAGAGGAGTATTTCCATAGCATTTTCAGATAATTACATTCTTCTTTGATAGTATTCCAAAATGCCACAAATGTGGTTTCTTCTAAGTTATTTGCAATGTGGAATCTGAAAGCAAGTCAATGAATATTAGTCTATCTGTAGTCTGAATGAGTCTTTTATTTATGTACGATGCTGCAACATCATGCATGGATCGTTTGGAAAATACTTGTTAATATTTAATATTAAATGATTCATGTGAATCTTCCATATATGCATGCATTTCATTAGACAACATCACCCATAAATCAAATTTGTTAATATCATTACTGAGCTCAGCAGTAAAGCTTTTAAGTATTGTAAAATTGTTAAGTTCACATTGGTGGATGCAAGTTTGCCACAATTCTAATTTTTGCTAGAAAGATCAAATTTTATCATTGACAACAAATGTTTGTCCATTATTTTCCTTAAAGTGATGGGTGCATTTTGTCCATTTTTGAAAAAATGTCTTCCAAATACATAAGTCTGAATATCCACAGTTGGTCCGTCTGTTGTTCCATGAAAAAAGCAGCTATGTCATAACAAATCGCACAAGTGCTTTTTTGAGACAAACTGTGTACTTTGTATACAGAATGGCTTTATGTGTACTTCCCATATTGTACAAAATATGAATAAAGAGTACTCAACGGTCAATATTTAATAAAGCTAGACATTTTGACAACTTCATTAATGCCATTCTTAAGCAAAAATGACATTTTTTTAAAATTTTAAGTGTGTGATGGTGATAAGCTACTAGTATAGCTTGTTGCCATTGCCATACTAGCAATTTCACTTCCCATAATCTCTCTAACCTCATTATTATCTAATAAATCATTATTTTGAAATTCCAAAGTGTGCCTTTTGCCTTTTTATAAAATTTTATGATTTATCCTGGAATTTCAAAATAATGGCTTATTAGATGATAATAAGGTTAGATAGATTATGGGAGGTATAACCCAAGATAGCCAGTGATAGCAAATAAAAGGCACTCAGAACAAACCGCGTTCCTCCCTAAAAATTACATATTTATACCATAAATCTACCTTAGAAATTGCTAGAATGCATAAGAGCACATCCCATTAGCTGTCAGGGTGAGGATGCCATCACACTTAGGCAGTCTCTGGAGCATGTCATTGTGCACTTGTAAGAGAATAAAATACCATCTTAGTGTTATTTTGTAAATAGCTTTGATTGCACAGACCCACCTTTGACGAATTCAGGGACATTCAGAGCCTTCTAGGTCAAACTTTGAGAACTGCTGGCTAATATCCTTTCTGGAAAATTCTGTGTTTTAGAAAATGCTACATTATGGTGTACTAAAATAAGTTTCCTGGTCCTGGTTTTTCTCTTTTTTCGTGGTTAGAAATCCAAAGCTCTTCAAATCCACATTTAAACTAAAAGATCCTTTTTTGTCCACCAAAAAGAAAGAACTCTACTTTACCTTCATTCGATGCAGGAGCCAGCTGAGGTGAAGTAGCCAGAGGCCAACAGTGGAGGACAGGAGTAAAGCACCTCAACACAGCTTTCAGTTACCACTGTTTTTGAATTGTTTGATCAGGCCACCTCCTATGGCCTTTTCATCTATCACTTTTATGCCTCTCTGTGTTCCTTTTTTGAGATTTTGTTTTTGTGTAATGTCGCTGGATGTTCTGTCCTCAATTTTCTTGTCGCACAAGTGAAGGAAGTGTTCCATCTGATACGAAGCCACATGTCAGCACCTGTAAATAGAGCAATCGAAACACATTCTGCCTCCCTTCCACCCCCAAAAGTCTTACTTACCAGGCAGGACTGTGGAAAAATAATTGCTACTTTTACACTGATTCTCAGTCAGATATCTAGCCACAAAATGTGGGCCTAAAACTGTAACAGCAGCTGAGCTACAACAGGGGTTGCAGAGCCCTGTTGAGATTCTCGTTTTAACTCTTTATTACCAAGCCTCAGTAGGTAGAGTTGTAATATGGTCACCAAATTCAAAAATCACTCATCATCACACCATCACTTGTAATGGATTTTTCCTGTTACACAAATTCTGAACTTGATGTCAGTCAACCAAAGTAGCACATGTCCAAAAGAGTGAAAGATTTTGTTTATAAACAAATAAAAAATGAATTCTAACTTTAAAGAGAATATATTATTTTATTTGACAAATGTAGAGAAACAAATTGAAGAAATTATGGCAAATGCAAAGGTCTCAAAAGTGTTTAAGTGTATTTTCTTTCTAAGAATCACAAATACCCAGAACTGGTGTATTTAAAAATACTCTTCGATCTTTTTATTAGTATCGAAGCAAAAGAAAGTAAATGGGTAAATGAAGGAGAGTAAACGAAGGCAAGCTTGTTAGCTGGAAGAAAAATACATTTCTTTAAGGGAAATGATAAAGATCTTAGAGGACACATTATTCACAGTTGCAAAAGAAAACAAGATTTTAAAGACAAAGGAAGACAAATATATGAAGAGAAAAAGGATAATCAGCCATGTCTAGTTTTTCTTAAAGAAGGTGTTAACAAAGAGGAAGATGTTATAAGCAGAAAAGGGGATTGGGGCAGAAAGCAACCAACGAAATGAAAAAGGCAATTTCTCAGATTATCTCATGAGCTCCCCAGGAGGAATCAGTTCCAGGAGGCTACTGAGGAATAGCCTCTTAAATCTGCAGTAAGAGCAGTTACAAATACTATCGCTACTCCCAGCAGCTAAACTAGAAAGTTGTAAATTGTACAGGTTTGAGTTGAAAATATCAGAAAGTCTCATAAGAATACAGACTTTAAGAAATGCTTGGTAAGCTACTAGGTGACAACATTATTGAGGGTAGCCTGCAGTCACTGAGTGTAACCCTGAGAAACTATGCCTCCAAATTTTGGAAATGTGACTCTGAGGGTAGATGTAGTTAAGATAAGGCAGATTAAGAGTAGTTAAGAAAGACAATAATAAATTGAGATTAGGCATCAACTGGACTAATTTGGGGCAAAATACAGGTCCAATGAGATAATAATCTCTGGGTGAAATTATCTAGCTCAGAGCAGTAACACTGACAAGGTTTGTTTCTTCATTGGCTGCTTTTGGTACACTCAGAATTCATTGATTCATATATCTCATTACAGGATAATGCAGAAAACAAAGTAAGAGGAATAGGTAGAAAAGCAAATGTCCAGCAGGAAGGAAAAGAAAAGGTAAAATGAAAGAAATCTGATTCTAACTCACATTACACTTCTTAGAGAAATTAAAAGACCAATCCAAGGAGCAGGTTAAGCTATTACAAACATAACTTCCTAAAAGGTATGTAGAAGAAAAATAGAGAAAAAAAATACCAGGAGTAAATATAATTGTTGCAAAAACAAATTTAGCAGAAAAAAAAAAAGCCCAAAACATTAAAATTTTTTTTAAAAAAGTGATTTCATAAGTGCAAAGTAGAGGTCTTTGGTCATCACTAGGTCCTTGGGGAAACAGG
Organism: Galeopterus variegatus; assembly: GCF_000696425.1. Lineage (NCBI taxonomy): Eukaryota > Metazoa > Chordata > Mammalia > Dermoptera > Cynocephalidae > Galeopterus > Galeopterus variegatus. Next base: position 185,703 of record NW_007730381.1, read on the forward strand.
CTCTAGAAAAATCAACAGTTGCTTTTCTTCTGGGATCTACCAAGGATAATTTCCAGATAAAAAAAAATGTGAAAAATGAGAATGCTTTCCCAAGGAACAAGGTTTCTCAGGTATAAACAATTCCACAGCAAGATTGTCAATAGCTACCATAAAACTAAAAATGCCTTCTTGAAGGCACTAAAGAAGCTATGGCTAAACCAAGCCAATAATCATTTCAGTACTGGTGCCAGAAACACAGGAGCCAAAACTGAAATGAAAATTAAGAAGTTCTGAATATGCTAGGTAGAACAGAAAGACGACTGTGATAAGAGCAATTACAAAATTGTGCAGAAGAGTTTAGCAATGTCTCAGATAACATTCCCCACTAGCAGAGAACAGAATGTGTAGATAGGCTTTTTCATACCTGTCAAAATACATATCATCCTGAAATGACTCTCCGGATAGATTTCTTCAAATCGGATTTTTATTCACAGCTTGTGTTATCAGGGAACTGGTCTAAATTGCCTATCATCCAGAAGTGGCCAAACCAACACCTGCTCTGTTTTCATTCAATCTCAGATAACTTTGAGTCTCTGGTTTAGGTTCTAAAAGTATTATTTTGACCCTTGAGGGTAGGGATAAACTGGTGTTACTTGTCTGAAGGAATGATACAGCTGTGCTGAAATTTAATTTAGGAGGTTTCTGCTTCTGTACATGATTGAATTAACTACTGGACTAGTACCCTCACTGTAAACGACTATGAAACCAGACAAAATATATGAAATGATGGTTTCAGATATTCAACATGAAGCAGTATGAGACTGTAATCCTCGAATAAGAGAAACATCAGGTAAGTTACCCTGGTATTCTGTCTGCAGGCACTGTCTGCAGTGCTGCACAAGAACACAGAATCTAAGCAAAACATGGTGTTCTCACTAGTCTGGTAAAACTGAGACCAGAGTTTAGAGATGCTGAGGCAGATAGAATATGTGGGACATGAAACTGGAGAGAAAAGGGCTGTGCAGAGTAGAAACCAAACCTACCATGGCACTCTGGATTAGTCCATTTCTGTTACTTATAACAAAATAACTGGAACTGGGTACTTTGTGAGAAAATGAAATTTGTTGCTTACAGTTTCTGAGGTTGAAAAGTCCAATGTCCGAAGACATATCTGGTGAGGGTCTTGATGGTGGTGACAGTGACCCAGGTTATCACATTGTGAAATGGTGGAGTGAAAAGAGAGCAGAGAGAAACTAGCCACCTCATCACTCTCTCTTTAAAGCCCTCAGAACCACACCCACAACCACCATTTTTAATCCATTCATTATGACATTAATCATCTCTTCAAGGCTTCACCTTTCAATTGTCATAATAGGATTTCAGACTCTCTTAACACTGTCAAAAATGGAGGTCAAGTTTTTGGGGGCATACTCTACTGGCTTTGGTCAAATGCCAAGTTGCACATGAGCTGAGGAAACCTCTTTGAAGCCTGGATGAAAACAACTACTGAGGAAATGCAAGTTGGATAGAGATTCTTAAGATAATACAGTGCAAAATACATGTTCCAAACAGACAGAATAGAGATTTCACTAAACATCTTGAAAATGTAGATGACACAGCAAGAAAGTAGTAAGACTACTCGAGTCCTAGGGTGAGGGATACTCATGACCCATCCTAGAAAAATTTTTAAAAACCTCAAAAGGATCAAGTTGATTCAGTAAATTAATTGGCTGCCAGACTAAAGCACAGCACTCTTTAAAGAAAGATAATTTAATCAATTTTTAAATCAGATCATTTGTGTTTTTACTATTAAGTTGTTTGAGTTCCTTGCATATTCTGGATATTAATCCCTTGTTGGATGCATAGTTTGCAATTTTTTTCTCCCATTCTGTAGGTTGTTTTTTCTCTCTGTTGTTTGTTTCCCTCATTGTGCAGAAGCTATTCAGTTTGATATAATCCCATTCTATTTGTTTATTTTTTCTTTTGTTGCCTGTGCTTTTGGGGTCTTATTCATAAAGCCTTTGCCCAGTCCTACATACTGAAGTTCTTCCCTTATGTTTTCTTCTAGGAATTTTATAGTATCAGTTCTTGTATTTAAGTCTTTAATCCATTTTGAATTGATTTTGGTATATGGTGAGAGGTACGATCTAATTTCATTCTTCTACATATGGATGTCTAGTTTTCTCAGAACCATTTACTGAAGAGGCTGTCCTTTTGCCAATGTGTGTTCCTGATGCTTTTGCCAAAGATCAGTTGGTTGTAAGTTATATGGAATGACTTCTGAGTTCTTCATCTGTTCCATTGGTCTATGTGTCTGTTTTTATGCCAGTAGCATTCTGTATTGCTTACTATTGGTTTGTGGTATAATTTGAAGTCAGGTAATGTTATGCCTCCAGCTTTATTTATTTATTTTGCTCAGGATTGCTTCAGCTATTTGGGGTCTGTTATGGTTCCATATGAATTAGAGGATTGTTTTTCTATTTCTGTGAAGAATGTCATTGGTATTTTGATGGGGATTGTGATGAATGTGTAGGTCACTTTGGGTAGTATGGACATTTTCACAATGTTAACTCTTCCAATACATGAACATAGAATGCCTTTCCATCTTTTTTGTGTCCTCTTTCATTTCTTTCAGCAGTGATTTGTAGTTCTCATTGTAGAGATCTTTCACCTTCTTGATCAAATTTATTCCTAAGAATTCTTTTGTAAAGCTATTGTAAATGGGCTTGCTTTCTTGATTTCCTTTTCTTTTTTGCTAGTTTGTTTTTGGAGTATAAAAACACAGCTGGTTTTTGTATATTGATTTTGTATACTGTCACTTTACTGAATTCATTTATCAGCTCTAGGATGTTTTTGGTAATTTTTCGGTTTTTTTATACATAGAATCATGTCATCTGCATACAGGGACAATTTGACTTCATCTTTTCTAATTTGCATGCTCTTTATTTCTTTCTCTTGCCTGATTGCTCTGGCTAGTACTTCCAATACTGTGCTGAATAGGAGTAGTGGAAGAGGGCATCCTTGCTTTGTTTCCATTCTTAAAGGAAAAGCTTTCAGCTTTTCCCTATCCAGGATGATATTGGTGGTGCATTTGTCATATATAGCTTTTATTGTATTGAGATACTTTCCTTCTATACCTAATGTGTTAAGTCTTTATCATGAAGGATGTTGAATTTTATCAAATGCTTTTTCTGTGCATCTATTGAGATAATCATATGGTTTTTGTCCTTGATTTTGTTGATGTGGTGTATCACATTTATTGCCTTGCATATGTTGAATCATCCTTGCATCTCTGGGATGAATCCCACTTGATCATGATGTACAATCTTTTTGATGTGCTGCTGCATTATGTTTGTTAATATTTTGTTGAGAATTTAGGCATTGATGTTCATCAAGGATATTGGCTTGTAGTTTTCTTTTTTGATGTTGTGTCTTTGTCTGGTTTTGGTATCAGGGTGATGCTGGCCTCATAGAATGAGTTTGGGAGAATGGCCTCTGTTTCAATTTTTTGGAATAGTTTGATAATAATTGGTATTAGTTCTTCTGTAAAGGTTTGGTAGAATTCAACAGTAAAGCCATCCAGCCCTAGGCTTTTCTTTTACGAGACACTGCTGATTATTGCTTCAACATCATTGCTTATTATTGATTGACAGAGGTTTTTGATGTCTTTTTAATTCAGTCTTGGCACTCTGTATGTGTTTAGAAATTTATTTATTTCCTCCAGGTTTCCAAACTTGTTGGCATAAAGTTGTTTATAATAGTATCTAAAGATTCTTTATATTTCTGTGGTATCAGTTGTAACAAATCCTGTTTCATTTCTGATTTTTGTTATTTGGGTCTCTCTCTCTCTCTCATTAAACTAGGTAATAGTTTGTCCATCTACAAAGGAGGTAAATAGACATTTCTCAAAGGAAGACATACAAATGGCCAACAGGGACATGAAAAAATGTTCAATGTTACTCAGCATCAGGGAAATGAAAATCAAAACCACAATGAGATATCATTTCACCCCAGTTAGACTGGCTATTGTCAAAAAGACAGAGAACAACAAATGCTGAAGAGAATGCATAGAAAGGAAAACACCTCCGTACTGATGGTAGGACTGTTAATTAGTACAGACTTTATGAAAAACAGTATGGAGTTTTCTAAAATAACTATAGTTAGAATGACTATATGATCCAGCAATCGTGCCAGTGGTATCTACACAAAGGAATGAAAATCATTGTGTCAAAATGACACCTGCAATCCCATGTTAATCACAGCTCTATTTACAATACCCAAGATATTAGCTAAGCTAAATGTCTATTGACGAATGTCTGGATAAAGAAAACATGGTATACATACACATTGGAATGCAACTCAACGATAAGAAGAATGAAATTCTGCCTTTAGCAGCAACATGGATAAGCTTAGAGAAAATTATTTAAGTTAAATAAGCCAGGCATAGAAAGAGACATACCACATCCTCACTAAAAAGAAAGAAAGAGAGAAAGGGAGAAAGGGAGGAAGGGTGGAAGGGAGGAGAAAGAAAGAAAGAAAGAAAGAAAAGGAAGGAAGGAAGGAAGGAAGGAAGGAAGGAAGGAAGGAAGGAAGGAAGGATGGAAGGAAGGAAGGAAGGAAGGGAAAGAAAGAAAGAAAAGAAGAAAAGAAGAATGAAAAAGAAAAAGGAAAAGGAAAAGGAAAAAAAAAAAGAAGAGAGACAGAAAGAAAGACCACAATAATACCTTGAAATTTCAGAAGGAGAGAACAGACCTTTGTTTACTAGAGGTGGGAAAGGGGGAGGGAGAAGGAACTTAGGGAGAAATTGGGTAAGGGATGCAAAGGATATTTATGATTTGTAATGATGAACATGCTAATAACACCGATTTGATCATCACAAAAAAATAAATTAAAAAGTGCAAAAAATGTGTTAAACATCTTAGCAATTTGAAAGAAACTAGTAGATGACTTTGGTTAAAAAGAAAAATCAAAAGTAAAATTAAAAAATTTCTAGAAAGCAAGAAAAATAAGAAAATTTCACATTAAAACATACATAAGTTACACAAAAAGATATACACATGAGAAAATGTATAGACTTGATTGGCTTCACTTTCAAAACAAGATGAAAAATGAAAGAACTTGGCTTATCTTAGGGAATAAACACACACAGTAAACAAATAAAATTTGGGGGGCTATAATTAAAATGAAGAAAAATTGATATCAATGTAATGGAAAAAATAGTGGGAAAGAATTTGTTATTCTAAGTGCTGGTACTGAGAAGAAAAAAATTTGTTGATTAATCTATAAATATTACACAAGCCTGGAGACTTGTGGTAGAATAACCCTAGAGTAACGTGTCAAAAGTGACAGATTGTTTCCATGACAGAATACTTTCAATTTTATATTAATGTATGGTGAACTCTGTTAAGTTAAGGGTCCATATTAAATTCTTAAAACAGTGAGTAAAATATAATAAATAAAGATAAAGAGATGTATGTAACAAGCCAGAATATAAAATAAAATTTAATTCTGAAAAAATTCAATTAAAAAATAAAGGCAGAATAGAAAAAAGGAAAAAAAAAAGATCAAATGATAAAAAAAGAAACAGTCAATTGTGATTTTAAATCCAATCATATAGATGATTATTATGCATGTAAATGAACTGAACACTCCAATTAAAAGGCAAGGATTGCCTGGCTAGATAAAAAAGCAATACCCAACTAAATGATGTTTTTAAGAAACACTTTTAAATATAAGCTCATCTTTTAGTCTGGGTTCTCCAGACAACCTGAGCCAATAGGATATATAGAATGCATATATATATAAAGAGATTTATTATGATGAATTGGCTTACAAATTATGGGGCCTAAGTCCCACAATCTGCAGTCTTCAAGCTGGAGACCCAGAAAAGACAGTGGAGTAATTCTAGTTCAAATCTGAAGATCTAAGAACCAGAGGAGCTGATGGCATGAATCCCAGTCCATGGACAGGAGAATGTCTCAGTTCACGCAAGCAGGCAGAGAGCAAAATGTGGTGAATTCCTCTGTCCTCCAACTTCTTGTTCTATATCCAGGAATTCAGTGTATTACATGACACCCATCCCCACTGGGGAGAGAAATCTACTTTCTTGAATCCTCTGATTCAAATGCTATTTTTATCTAGAAATATCCTCACAGACACACTGAGAAGTATTTTTTGATCTTGGTGCCTCACAGTGAAGTCAAGTTGCCACATAAAACTATCCTTCACTGCATACTTTAAGTATGGGTTTATATATAAAAATAATTTTTAAACTTAAGTACTTTAAATGTAAAAATAAAAGTTAAAAGAATAATAACAGCACATGCCATGCTAAAAATCAGGATAAAATGATAAAGTGACTCTATTATTATCAGAAAAAAAAAACCTTCCTGACAAGAATATTACAAGGTCCAGAAGCAGGCAAGAAAATGTGCCCAGGGTCCTAGGCAAGGTTCCAAGGGATGCAGCTCCCTCCACCCAGAAGCAGACAAGAATGTGCACCAAGGGTCCTAGGCAGGAGCTGAGGGCAGTATCTCTGCCCAAAGGCAGGCTAGAGAGCACAACATAAACATCACTTCCTTGCAGGTGGCAAATCACAGCCATGGCTACTGAAAAAGCAGCTTGATGCCACAGCAACAGTGCAGGTGGTCCACCAGACACTCACCTGCATTGACACAAGGAGAGTCTCTAGAAGAGACCAGAAAAAGATGATATCTCTCTCCTCAAAGCCCATTACAGAGTAACACAAGAAGAAACTCCTCTACCAGATGAGCAGATATCAATGTAGAGATACTAAATATACAAAAACCCATGAAAACATGACACCTCCAAAATAATGCAGTAGTTCTCAAATACCAGACCCTATAGAGCAGGAAACCCTTGAAATGCTTGGAGAGGAATTCCCAGAAACAATCTTAAGGAAACTCACTGAGATATGAGAAAACTTAGACAACATAATGAAACAAGAAAAAAATTCCAGGATATGAAGGAGGAAATTTACAAAGAGATTAATACCTTAAAAAAAGAATGTAGCAGAACTCATGGAACTGAAAGGACCACTCACTGAAATAAAAAAAAAAAAAAAAAAACCAACCAAGATCTTAAGCAGCAGGCTAGAACAAGCAGAAGAAAGAATTCCTGATCTTGAAGATTGTATTTTTTAAATAACCTAGGCAGATAAAAAATAAAAAAAGGAAAAATGAATTTTAAAAAATGAAGAAAATCTAAGAGAGCTAGCAGATAACCTTAAGCAAAGAAACATTTGAATCATGGGGTTCCAAAAGGGGAGGAGAAAGGAAAAAGTGTGGAAAACCTATTCAATGAAATAATAATGGAAAACTACCCAGGATGGAGAGATACATGGACCTTCAGATCCAGGAGCTCAAATATCCCCAAACAGATTCGCCCCAAAAAGATCTCCTTCAAGACACATTATAGTCAAACTGGCAAAG
>NW_007730381.1:194245-196144 GCF_000696425.1 Galeopterus variegatus
AGCCATGTATCCTATAAATTTTGATATGTTGCACCTTGATCTTTATCTCAAAGTACTCTCTAATTTCCCTATGTTATTTCTTTTTACCCATTGTTTATTAAGGAGAGTGTGGTGTTTAATTTCCTCACATTTGTGATTTTTTCTAAACTTCCTTCTGATATTATGGTCAGAGAAGATATTTTCTGTGATCTTAGTCATTAAAAAAATGAAAAATTTTAACAATAAAAAGGTGATGGAGAAATTTCTATTATCCTTCAATTCTATTTATTATATTTTTTCCATGAAACTTTTGAAGTGTCCTTGTGTTTATATTCTGTTTTATTGATTTTTTATGCCATTTACATTGTTAAGCTTAGATATTTATTTTCTGTTCTTGATTTCATTTTATTAAGTGGACTTGATTTGCTTAGAAGTTAATTTATCTTTGAAAAATTTATTCATCTTCATCTGTTGAAATTAATTTGATATTTGCATTCTTTTGGAAGACTTTAGAGAGTTACCTGAAATAATTGTAGAGATTATAAAATGAAAAATGTAAGTTTTAATAAGTTTCACAACTCCAGTTTTTGTGAAAAGTTGAAACCTTACTTTCTACAGAATATTTTGTTATTTATCTGTTATTCAAATTATGTATTTGTTATTTGAACAAATAAATGTTCAAATTTTAAAAAAAATCTTGTAAAGAAGTAAATTTTTTTTTAAAAAGAAGTATTAGAGTTGAAGGGGGATAATTCATAATAATAAAAGGGTTGACTGTTTGCATAGCTAATAATAGGAATACAAAATATAGGCAGGAAAACTGGCAGAACTAAAAAAAAAAGCTAAATCCAAAAGTACAGTTAAAAATTTAACACTGTTCTCTCAATTGGTAGAAAAAAATAGGAATAGTTAAGTAAAGATATTAAAAAATGGGTAATAGTATCGACCAGCTTACAATAACTGGCATTTCTAGAGCTCCACCCCCAACAAATGTACAGTATACATTTTTTCTAGTATACATTTTTCAAGTACACATAGAATGTTCATCAAAAATATTGTCTTATATACTGCACCATAGATTTCGATGAATTTTAAAAGGTTTAAAATATAAAAATTATTTTTTCTTACTACTATAGAATTAGATTAGAAATCAGTGACAAAATATCTAAAGATTCCTCATGGATCAANCAGAAACTCTACAGGTCATAAGAAAATGGGATGATATATTTAAAATACTAAAAGAAAAAAACTGCCATCCAAGAATACTATACCCAAGAAAGCTATCCTTCAGATATGAGAGAAAAATAGTACATTTTCCAGACAAACAAAAGCTGTGGGAGTTCATTAACATACCACCAGCCCTACAAGAAATCCTCAAGGAAGTACTACATCTAGAATCTGAAAAATGATAATCACTATCATGAATACACAGAGAGAACAAAACCAAATGGTAGAACAAAAATGCAAATGAGAAAGAAAAGAAACTAAATCTCACCACCACAAAAAGCCTTAGTGACGATGTAATATTGCCCTTGCTTTACTTCTGATGCGAGCAATTTGAGCCTTCTCTCTTTTTTCTTAGTTAGTCTAGATAAAGGTTGCAAGTTTTGCAAATCTTTTTAAAGAATCATCTTTTGGTTTTGTTGATTTTCTCTACTGTTTCTTAATTTCCTATTTCATATATATTATGTTGTAATCTTTGTTGTTTCCTACCTATATTAGCTTTTGGTTTTGTCTCCTCTATTTTTTCAAAGTAGGAGTTTACATTACTGATCTGAGACTTTTCTTATTTTTAATATAGGTGTTTACAAGTATACATTTTCCTGTAAGCACTGCATGAGCCATGTATCCTATAAATTTTGATATGTTGCACCTTGATCTTTATCTCAAAGTACTCTCTAATTTCCCTATGTTATTTCT
>NW_007730381.1:197431-197678 GCF_000696425.1 Galeopterus variegatus
AAACACTCAGAAAAATATGGATAGAATTTTCTTCAACCTGATATAACTGACATCAGATTTAGTGACAAAAGATTAAACAACTGAAATATTTTTCCTAAGATGAAAAGCAATTGAAAAATACCCTTTCTCACCACTTCTATTCAACATTATACTGAAGATTCTCACCAGTGCAACAAAGAAAAAAAAAATTAAAAGCCCTAAAAATTGGAAAGAAAGAAATAAATCTTTCTTGAACAGACCATGATGG
>NW_007730382.1:0-11543 GCF_000696425.1 Galeopterus variegatus
ATTCCATCAATATGTTGAGTACTTTCATGCTTTCTTGATGTCCCATCTGCTTAGAATGGCTTTTCTTTTTGTCTCTGTCTAATGATTGCTTATATTAAAATAAATTTCTCTTAAATAAAGTCCTCTCTGATTCAGCCCAAGGAAAAATTGACCACAAGCTGTAACTCTTTGGTTATTTAAAAATTATTTGCTTATATCTTTGTTTCCACTTTTAGATTATATTTATCAAAGGAACAAGACCACACCATTTGCTTTCCTTTTATTTTTTTTAACTTAAAGCAAGAGAAATTTTTTCTCTTACAGTTCTGGATGCTAGAGTTCTGAAATATCACACAGTACCACATAAATATGTACAATTATGATGTGTCAATTAAAAAACAAATATAATAAAATTAATCTTTTTTTTTCAGGAAAGTTTTTCTGTTCTGTGTGAATTTTTTTATCGTTGTTCCATTTGTTCTATTTTTCTTTTCAGAAACACTGATTGTGCAAATGTTGTATCTCTTTGGTTTGTCCTTTGTGTATTTTGTTATATACTGAGTTGGGTTTCCCCAAAAAGATATGTTCAAGTTCTAATGCCCAGTCCCTCAGAATATGAAATTATTGCAAAGTAGGGTTGTTGCAGATGTAATTAATTAAGATGAGGTTATACTGGAATTGAGTGGGCCCTTAGTCCAACATGACTGGTGTCCCTATAAGAAGAGAAGGGACAGAGAATAACATGAGATGACAAAGGCAGAGATCGGAGTATTACAGCTACAAGCCAAAGAATGCCAAGACCATGCCATTTTCTATCTCCAAACCCTCTCTTAAATATTAAATTGAATAAAATAAGTTAATGTTTAACAGTTTTGTATTACTTTGTAACTTTCAGAGATATATTTTTAATTTATTTCTTCTTGATAGTCACAGTTTTAATATTTTCTCTATAGCAAATTCCATATTGTTTTAATTTCTAATTACACTTTATTTCTGTATTCTTTCTAGGTCTTGCTTCAGACCATTGTCTTTAATCTCCAAAAGGTAAGAGGAAAAATTTTATTTGATAATGCATTTTAAAGAAAACTCTTTCTTACTGGGAACCTGCAAAAGTCCTTGTATTCACAGATAACCCATATTGCAACACAAATTCAGTATGAAGAAAGATTATTAGTCTCCCTTCTCTGTATATTTGTGCGCCACAAAATATGAAGACGCTTTCCCACTGTTTTATACTTTCGTGATCTAATCTCAGCTGCAGTCTTCCAACCATGTTTGTCTGCAGCCTGCTGCTTAAATCTAATGCCCTCGCCTCCCATCCATTTTAGTCGAAATAGAATTATTGACAGAAATAATTTCTGGAGGGAAATTAAGAATGATAATTAATGTGGTGCCCCTTACACTTAGTAAATGGCATGTCTATCTCTATTTGTTTTGGGAGAGGTGTAGTAACTCCATCCAATTTAAATGAATTGGTGTAAAATTTGGCAAAGGGACTCACAACTCAGAAACCTTATTAAATACAAGGATGATACTACATTACATTTAAGTAGCACCTGTTGAAAATTAACAACTAATAGGATACAATTATGTAACAATTTCCTCAAGAGGAAATCTGCCTTATCTCTTTAATTCAATTCACTTTGCTTCAAAGAATTACATTATTCAGCTTCTGGTTCTAAACAGAGGTGAAAGTATTTATTTGTTAGGAAGTAAGCATCTTGGCTGTTGAGCAATCCCATTATACAGCAGAAACATTTTCCCCCCCATAGACTTTTATTTCAAGTACTTACATTTTGTTTTGTGTGTATATTTCACATCATGAATTCTTTAGCTGGATGGATTTGCTAGGGTTAAAGGACTAAACATCACCAAATATATTCATTTTTAGTTTAACCTTTATTTTTATTTGACATAATTCATACATATTGTTTAAAAGGTCAAATAATGCTCCAAGGCTTATAAACAACAATGACAATCTCTTTCTTATCCCACTCGTTCTTCCTAAATTCCCATCCTCAGGACTGATGTTTGGTGAGTATATCCTGGAATGGCCTTACTGGTTGTTTATGGACAGAGACTATTGGATTAGTTGACATATATATGTTATTGGTTGCTAAATATTTCAATATTCAGCCTTATTCGCTCCCCTCTCTAATTCTCATTTCAAAGAATTGTTTGCGAAGAATTAGAAATAGGTAATAGAGAACTATCTGAAGGAAAAATAAGGCTGTTATTCATTTTAGAAAAATACAAAAAAAAAAAGTAAGAAAGGGAATGCAGTTGTAATAAACTTGTAAACTTGTAAACTTGAGTCTCATAGTCATAATAATATTAAATCTGAACATTGACTTACCTCAGAATAGTGATATAACTATATTGAGAGGGTGGATACAAGAGGGAAGAATGGTGTGGTGTGGTCATGGCATAAAAGTGGCAAGGTTCAGATAATAAAAGCCAGATAAGAGATAGTGTCTAAAATTGACCAAGCAGCCATATAAACATATAACAGACTATTTAGAAATGTAAAAGTAAAGAGCAGAATAACCTGCTAAAGAATTTATTTCCTCTCTTCTCAATTAGAAATACACTTCTTATATTATTTTAGTGATTACACTAGAAATCAGAATTTGCATACTTGATTTATTAAATTCCAAATATACTCAACACTTGTGTTCTCCTTTCAGACAATATAAGAACTGTAGAACATTTAATCTCCATTTAACCCCCAAGACTTACATGTTATTGTTTGGGTATATTTTAATTCTAATTTTTAACCACAAAATATATTTATTATTGTTTTAAATGGCCATTGTTCATTTCTCACTTGCTCTGTTCATTATTCCTGGGATCACTGTCTTTTTTTAAAGTATCTCCTTTAGAAATCCTTTTGATGAAACAAGGTGTGCCTCGCACTTGGGTAGAGGACAGTGCTGTGCTGGGCAATGGGAATCTTTCATACAGAAGAAATCTTACAGGAAGAATTTTAACATAAAACAAAAAGAAGTTGAGGTTTTCTGGTTGAATTAGGTTAGGTACCTAGAATCCTATTCTATCATCTGATCCTGTTTTAGGCTTCAGTTTTCTCATCTGTAAATTGAAGCTACAGAACAAAATGACAACTTTTCTCATCTACAGTTCCCAATTCTTTGATTATCTAAGATGATCTCACTCTGGTAATAAAATCTATCAATTTACTATCATTCAAAAGCAGAATGGCCTGCTATTTTTTGTTTGTTTTTTATTGTTGTTCATGTATAACTCCTTTATCAGCTATCTCCCCAAAGCAATACCCACAGAATTAAAAAGAGAAGAAAATAAATTGTCAGATTAACCCTGTAAAATTTTGCCAGGGACTTCTGTCCTTATCTCAACCTATTGGTACTGTTAGAGGGATGCGATGGTGAAGCTAGGGTCATGCAGCTCCTGTAATTTCATTGGGGATCAAGGTTTTGAAGAACTCTCATGCAATTTCAACATAGCCCTCAACCCCAGGGGACAGCATTCATGTTGCATTTTAGGTAAATAGTGCCCCTGGCACTCCAGGAACTTCAAAAAAATTATATTCTGGCTTTTATACATTTGAATTATAGCCCTTTGAGTTGTTTGTGCACCTTGGTCCCAAGTGAGAATCCTTCTGCCCAAAGGTAAAACCTTGCACAAAAGGTTTTTTGTTTGTTTGTTTTTTAAAGATAATAAAGAAAGCTTCCTGAGGAAAAAGATGGTAAATAAGATACAGGGGAAGAGAAGTCAAGGAGTTTTGACTCCTGCTTATAGTTCCTGTTATGAGAGCAGACTTTAAGCAGTCACAAGATACAAGCTTAATTGCATAATATGGTAATTTCTTAAGATCATTAGAGCAGCATCCATAGCAATGGGCATATGTTACTTCCATGTCTTTTCATTTTTATAAGCTCACCTCCCTCCCAAACAGGAAAAAAAAAATTCCACAAAATTATTTTCTGCTTTGCTGGAAGAGAAAAAGCATAATTGACACAACTGTGCGCTCACAGTAGATGATGCAACTAAACTTATTTTACTAACAATTTCACTGAAGGGGCATTTTTTGAAGGATAGAAAGGCATTTTCACAATCAAATTGTCTTTCAATTTTCTCCTAGGTAGTAAAGTTAGAATAACAGATGTCCTGAAAAACTGTATTCATGACATCTTTCTTCCTGCTTTCCTACCTATAGATTTCTTCACAATTGTGAGCTTTTGTAAATATATAAGACTATATGTCCTTGGTTTCACTCTATTTTTTTCCTGAACATATTTGATAATTGCTCTATAGAAAGAGGAGAAATAATTTGATGTGATTTATTATAAGGGAAAAGTAACTTTCAAATTCTTCCAATCAGTTATTATTCTCAGGCTTTAATCTTTTTAGGGGGATAAGGCACTTACTTTTCTGCCAGCCTTCACCGTTGCCACTTACATTTCTTTTTCTTCTATCTTTAATGATACCCCATCTTATTTATCATTCATCCATTCCTGAGATGTCTTCAATTCCTTACTTTTTTATGTAATACATTTTGCCACTCACCTCTTCTGATTCTATGCTTATCCATCTTCATTTGAACAGTTAAATATAGTTAAAAATCTCACTCAACTGCTAGTGAATTTAAAGACAGAAAAAACCTATACACTATTATTCTGCTTAATAGGTAAATAAAGTGAAATGGATATACTGTATAACGTATGTACAAGAGTACTTCAAAAAGTTCATGTTAAATGAAATTATAAGATAATACAAATCCTTTCATGAACTTTTTGAAGAACCCTCATATGTATTTAATTTTCACATAAGACAACTTATATTTTGAAGATGCAAGTGACAAAATCTTCTCTGTTAGCTTTCTTTGTTAATTAACCTGAAATGCACCACAGATTCAAATATGTTTGCAGGTATAACCTTCCCATTGGTTAAAGGATATCTTACTTGTTAGTCTCAAACCGAGTAGCCTTTGGTGTTTAAGAGTTTAGTAGAAATAAATCTAGCAAATCTTTTGAACTAATGAGCATTTTTTCCCCAGTAATCCTCAACTACATTGATACTGCTTGAATGTTATATATTATTCAGCTATTTTGAAATTTTACTTTACTCTTGTTGAAATTAGTGCAATCATATTACAGTTGACTAATGAATCATTTAATGAGAAGTAATGTAAATTATATTTCTATCCATGTTTTAAACATTTTCAAATATAAACTATGCATACATTCTTTAAGAAGTTGTAATAATGTTTACAAGAGGACACTAAAAAGTATCTTGTTTCATACTATAACAAGTATTTGTTAACTGTCTTCTGATCATTTCTTTCCCTCTTCTTAATTTCCAGAAGCATTTAATTTCCTTTCAGTGATCTTTAGGGTTTTAGAGAATCTGCTTCTACCCTGGACTCTGAGTGGAGTATGTAAGCTAAAATAAGTATCTTATTCCATACTCCTAGCCTGAATCAGGGGTAGTACAATGATTTAAGATGTTCTAATTAGAATAAATAACAGGAATTCTGCTGGGAATACAGGATTTAAGATGCATGCTCTTTCTCCTTCTAGATTTTTAAGCAAGTAATTCAGAATATGCAGAATTATCTGATGATGTAGGTTCAGTCACAATGAGAGCCAATACCACATATATTACTCAGCTTGCCTTACACTATCACACATAATAAACATCTCTCAAATCCCAATTGCTTATGACAACAAAGTTATATTGGTTTCTCTCATTACATGTTGGCTGCAGGCCATTGCTGGTCAGTGACAACTCAGTGCTTCATGTAATCTTTGTGCATTTATCTTTTCCATTTGAGGATCCAGGTGGAAGGAGCAGTCTCTATTTGGGCAATGTAGTCCTCATGGTATAAGTAAAAGAGCTAGTCAGTGAGCCCAAACACCCAAGTGCTCAGAGCTTCTGCTTGGGCATGGCATACTTCATATCCATTCACCTTATGTGAGCCAAAGCAAATCTCACAGCTGACTCCAAGATTAATTGGGCAGGGTGATTAGGAAGCTAATGAGTAAAGTCAATTTGCCTTTATGTATAGCTTGTATAACTTTCTGGAATTTTGCACCTACCAAGAGATAATGGTTATTAAAAAGTAAGATACAGTTAAATGTTATTAAAAGTTGAATTTTAGTCTTAACTATTGGGATAAAAATGATGTCATTTTAAATAATGATTTTCCTTTGGTTTTAATGAGAGAAATATATAGTAAAGACTTCTGAAACATCCAGTGGAACTCCTCTAAATTCACCAAATGCTTCTCCAGATGTCTACAAGTGTCAAATTAAACTTGCAAACTATTTTGCTTCATGTGGGATTTTTAATTGAAGAATCACTCATTTTCTTCTTTCTTCAAAATTGCTGACATTTGGTAATTGATAGCGTTGTAGAGAAAAACTTACTTTCAGTAAAGTTCTGTACTTGTCTTTTCATAATGCCCTTGAAGTTTTCAAAATTTACACGTGGTGGTGAATGACACCTTTATTAAATAAAGCTTCCATGCTGCTTTATCAAGAGGTTATCTAAATAAAAAAAAATTACTTTCTTAGTTAACCATATTTTTCTCTTAAAATGAAACGATTGCTATGTACATCACAAAATTCTTAAGGCATATGTGAGTCCAGACTAAATTTCTTGCTTGTTTAAATATAATTTCTTGAAGCAAATCTGAAAAATATGTGCCTAAAAAAATGTACCTGAAATTTTGTTATACAAATTAAAAACAAAGGCAATCAAGAATATTTTTGATTGCTTTATGTATTAATTCAAAAGATTACCATTATGTAATCTGTTAACTAATCATATTGTAGAAGGTTTAGAAATAAGTAAAAGGAAAGAAAGTCATGAAACAAACAGGGCGTGAAGGAACAAACAGAAATTGTCTCTGTTTAATTGATGATGATAAGGGTATCTGTCAGGTGGCTCACATAATCAGCATGAAGGTAGAGAAGCAGGACTGGGCAGGATCTAAGGAAGTCTGCATAGCCACAAGCTTGTTACAGGAAGTGTTTGTTAAGGGCATCATTGCAGGCATAATAAGCCCTGGCAGGTAACATTTCTGGCCCTGATGCTAGTGGACAATTAGCTAATATGCTGCTGGACTTCATATCTTTTCGTATTTGTTTTATATCACATCACTAGGCTGTCAGCTCCTTGGTAGCTGCTTCACAGAACCTTAGAACTGACACTGTATCTTTAGTCACTTACCCAACAATGTTCATTTTCCTCAGCAGCAGCTACTGATTGGCTGCCCTGGGTCACATGCCTAACACTAGCTGCTAAAGTTTGTGTAGAGAAACATATTTTCACATACTGTAGTGGTGGGAGAGAATTGCTTGCCATGCTGGATATTTGCATTCTGGTTAGATAAGACAACACACTGTTTATCACTGTCCCTTGTGATCTCATCACACAAAAATGGGATCATTAACATTTTGATCACCTCCTTCTAATCATTTTTATTATAGCCAGTACACCAAATAAAACATTTTCTCAAAAGACTCAGTTTGGTAAAATGAATTGAAGTTGAGAGAAAAAAAAAACTGGGTGTTATCTGCATCTCATATGACAGATAAAATGTTAATGATCTTAATACTTGAAGAAATTTTGACAAAACAAAAATTTCAATTAAAAATTGACAAAGGACATGAACAAGTAATTCAAAAAGGAAATTAAAATGGCTATTAAATATATGAAAACATGTCAACATAACTGGTATTCAAGGAAACACACATAAAACAATGATCTGTCACATTTTTGCTTGTCAGACCAGGAAATATTAAAGGATTGACAATGTTCAATGCCAGTAACGACATGAGGAAACCAGCACTCTTGTAGTAAATTGACACTCCCTATAGGGAAGTTTGCAAATAAATTTAAACTACTAAAACAAGAATATTTTAACACAGATATTCTTTTTTTCTAGGAATTTATCATAAAAAACATGAAATAAATGTGGGATGATATGTCAAAAGATAGTTATTACAGTATTGCTTATAATAAAGTGTTAGAAATAAGCTAAGTGACACAAAATTGAGAGAGAAAGAGTGACAGAGAGAGAGAGTGAGAGATGTTGAGAAGTTTGTTCCAAACAAATTCAAGTGTATATCGGTTACCTTCAGTTTTAGAGCAGTATGTGAATTTTATTTTCTTTTTTGTATCTGTTCTTATGGCTGAAATTTCCTATGTGAACATTTATTATTCTCATAAATAGAAAAATAATTTCCCCATTTTTTCTAGAATTTTGGAAGTGATCATGTTGGTGAGGGCAGGGAATCGTTGGTGTCTCTTGGAAATGCACGTCTTTCATGTATTTTTGGAGTTGATACTGAATGGCCACTTAGGTCTGAAAACCAACACCAATGACATTTTTTATTTTCAGAAAAACTTTTGGGGATAGAGTGAGGGTGGAAATCAAGATTCCCAAAGAATTTTCAAATGACATTAAGTGACAAGAGAGGAAATCCAAATAGCTAACAAACATGTAAAAAAAGACTCTCAACCTTATTAGTAATCAGAAAAGTGTGATTTTAAATTATGATGAGCTACTCTGACACATGCTTGAGATTGACACAAATTAAATAGAAATACCAAGTGTTGGTAAGAATATGAGACAATGGGAACAAGTACACTATTGGTGGATCATAAGCTGGTGCATTTACTCTGGAAAATAGGTTTGGTATTATGCAGCAAAATTAGAGATGGATATATCCTATGACTTAGCAATCCCAATCTAGCTGTACACTCTAGAGAAAAACCACATATGTGTACAACACATGTTCATAGCAGCCTTTTTTATAATAAGCCCCAAATAGAAACAACTCAAATGTCTGTCAGTAAAATTTGAACATTTTGGTATATTCATAAAATAGAATATTATATGATACAACGTCTAATATGGATGAACATATACATACTAATGAGTGAACAAAAGAGCCAAAAATGTATGTTCAGTATGATTTAAATTTTATACTTTTAAGAAACTGGAAAAAATAAACATTTTTTGTTTAAGGATTTATAAATAGGAAAATGTAAGAATAAATTTTTTTATAGAAATCAGAATAATGGTTATCTCTAGTGGGAAGGAAGGAAAATGTAATAGGGAGGGACAAATAGAAAGCATTTAAGACACTGACAATGTTCTGTTTCTAAAACCTAGGGTGGTTATAATTATTTTTGTAATTTACTTACATTTTTTATATACATTCCTGATTATAATAATATAATTTAAAATTAAAAATTAAAAACACATAAAAAAATCTATGGCAGAAAATATAGTAGTTATTTCTATGTGCTTCTCTTGCATTTTCTATATCTGGTACTGGTGGTCCTTAGTAGATACAGCAGGGTTGTTAGAGGAGAATTGTACAGCAAAGATATTCTGAGCAGATTTCTCAACTGAGTTGAGAAATGTGTAGCTAAAATCCTCATTCTCTAACATGAAAGAACATATGTGAGAGGCATACAGCAAGATCGAAGCTGCAATACATAGTCAAGATAAAAATCACAAAAATAAGTTGAGAAGGATGTGAATTTTGCTGTTGTTAGGTAGAGTGTTCTACAAATCCAACATGTTAGATCCAATATGTTAGATCTGATATGCTGATAACATTGTATAGTACATCTATAACTTTACCAAATTTCTGTCTATATGTTACTGACAGAGGTGTTGAAGTTTCCAACTACAATTGTGAATTTGTTTACCTCTTTTAATTCTGTTAGTTTTTGCCTCATGTATTTTGTAGCTCTGTTGTTAGGTGCATACACAATCAGAATTGGTATATCTTCTTGGTGAACTACAATTTTTATTATTATATAATGCTCCTCTTTATCCATGGTAATCTGCTCTTAAGATTACTTTGACTGATTTTATTTATTTTTTTATTTTTTAAGAATATGCACATTTATTTGTTCAATAACAACATAAACTGAAAAACAGATGAATAACAAAATACTCTGTAGAAAGCAGGGTTTCATATTTTCCAAAAAACTGGAGATATAAAACATTAAAATTTACATATTTCATTTTTATCTCTTCAATTATTTGTAATAAACTCTTCCAAAAGCATGCAAATATCAAATTAATTTCTAAAGAGGAAGATGAATAAACTTTTCATAGGTAAATTAAATTCTAAGCATATCAAGTTCAATTAATAAAAAGAAACTAAGAGCAGATATTAAATATCTGAGTTCAGCAAGATAAATTGCATAAAAATCAGTAAAATAGAATATAAACGCAAGGGCATTTTTAAAAGTTTGTGGAAAAATAGGATTGAAAGATAATGAAAATCTTTCCATGATCTTTTTTTCTTGTTTTGCTTTGTTTAAATTTTTCCTTTTTTTTAAAGTTAAAAAGAGAAAGATCAGAAAATATGCTTTCTCACCACTATAACAGAAAGAAATACAGAAAATTCACAAAAGTATGGAAATTAAACAACACTCTCCTAAATAAACAACAGGTAAAAAGAAAAGTCACAGGGAAATTAGAGAGTACTTTGAGATAAGATCAAAGCACAACATATCAAAATTTATATGATGTAGGACTCAGTGCTTAGAGGAAAATTTGTACTTATAAACACCTATATTAAAAGTAAGAAAAATCTCAAATCCATAATGTAAACTCCTACCTTAAGAAAATAGAAAAAGAGCAAATTAAACCAAAAGCTAATATAAGTAGGAAATAACAAAGATTACAGCAGAAATATGGGAAATAGGGAATTAAATACAACAGAGAATAATCAACAAAACCAAAAGTCAATTCTTCAAAAGATCCACAAAATTTTCAAATCTTTATCTACACTAACCAAGAGAAAAGAGAGAAGACTGAAATTACTAAAATCAGAAATAAAGTAGGGGCATTATTATAATGTCACTATGTATTTTTTTGGTGGTAAGATTTATTTTCTTTCTCCTTCTCATTTCCATTTTTGTTCTACCAGTGGGTTTTGTTCTTTATTGTGTATTCATCGTAGTGATTATCATTTTTTGGATTCCAGTTGCAGGACTTCCCTTGAAGATTTCTTGCAGGGCTAGTTGTGTGGTGGTGAACTGCTACAGTTTTTCTTTGTCTGGAAAATACACTATTTTTCACTTATTTCTGAAGGATGGCCTTGCTGGGTATAGTGTTCTTGGCTGGCAGCTTTTGTTTTTCTTTTAGTATTATGAATATATGACTCCATTTTCTTCTGGCCTGTAGAGCTTCTCTTGAGAAGTCTGCTGTTAGTCTGATATGGGCTCCCTTACAGGTGACTTGACACTTTTCTCTTATTTCTTTTAGAAATAAGAGATCTTTGCCAGTTTGACTATAATTTGCCTTAAAGAGGATCTTTTTGAGGTGAATCTGTTTGGGGATCTTTGAGCCTCTTGTATGTAAAGGTCTGTGTGTCCCCTATACTGGGAAGTTTTCCATTATTATTTAATTGAATAGGTTTTTCATGCCTTTTCCCTTCTTTCTCTGAAACAACCATGATTCAAATGTTTGTGTGCCTAAGGTTTTCTGCTAGCTCTTTTAGATTTTCTTCAGTTTTTAAAATTCTTTTTTCCTTTTCTTTTCTTTCTTT
>NW_007730382.1:12960-14222 GCF_000696425.1 Galeopterus variegatus
TTTTTTTAATGTTTTTTCCCTCTGTTTTTCATTCCTCTCATTTATATTTCTTGCATTCTTTTGGGTTATTTGAACATTTCTTAGCATAGAATTTCATTTGTCTTTTTTGATTTTGAATAAATATCTTAAAAATGTTGTGCCACTTTTTTTCTAGCCTGCATGGTTTCTATGAGAAATTTTAAATTATTGGGTCATTGTTCTATAGGTAAAGTATTGTTTTCTCTGGCTGCTTTCAAGATTTTTCTTTTCTGTCTTTAGTGTAAAATGGTTCAATTATGGTACATCTGAGCATGAATATTTTTGTTTATCCTGTTTTAGACTTACTCAGCTTCTTAAATCTACAGAGAAATTTTGTTGAACTTAAGATGTTTTAACTATTATTTCTTTAAATATTTTTTCAGCTCTGCACTCTTTTTCTACTCCTTATGTAATTTTGATGATACAAATGTTAAACTTTTTTGATTGTCTCGTAGTCTCTGAGGCTGTGCTCATTTCTAAAAACTTTTTTCTCTCTATTTTCAGAGTGGTTAANTTTCTTTCTTTTTTTATTGTCCACTGGGCTATTTTGAAAAGACTATCTTCAAGATCATAAATTCTTTATTCTGCTTGTTCTAGCCTGCTGCTTAAGCTATCAGTTGTGTTTTTTATTTTTTTGAGTAAATCTTTCAGTTCCATGAGTTCTGCTACATTCTTTTTTAAGGTGTTCTCTTCGTAAATTTCCTCTTTCATATCCTCAATTTTTTTCTCATTTCTTTATGTTGTCTAACTGACTCTTCTTGTATCTCAGTGAGTTTCCTTAAGATTGTTGCTCAGAATTTCATCTTGATCAGCTCAAGGGTTTCTTGCTCTAAAGGGACTGGTATTTGAAAATTACTGTATCCTTTTGGTTGTGTCATATTTTCTTGCGTTTTCTTATTTCTGGGATCTCTATGTTGATTCTGGTCATTTGGTAGAGCAGTTGCTTCTGTTACTCTGGAGTGGGCTTTGAGGAAAGAGTCATCCTCTTCTTTTTCTAATCTTTGTTGTTGACTATCCTTGTATCAATGCATTCAGGAGTACAGTGAGCACCTGCATGGTAGCTGTGGCTACTGCTGTGGTGTTGAGCTGCTTTTGCAGCAGCTATGGCTGTGGTGGTGAATATGGTGGGCTATCCTCATGGAAGTGGTGTTCTTGGCATTCTCTTTTGCCTGCTTTTGGGTGAGGGATACTGCTCTCAGATCCTTGCCTAGGACCCTGGCTGTGCTCTCTTCCCTGTTCCTGGG
>NW_007730382.1:15911-16704 GCF_000696425.1 Galeopterus variegatus
TAGTCTCTGAGGCTGTGCTCATTTCTAAAAACTTTTTTCTCTCTATTTTCAGAGTGGTTAAGTTTACTGGCTTTCCTTTGTCATTTTCATTCTGCTATTAAATCTATTCATGGAGGGTATTCTTTTTTCCCTTGGTTATCTTAGTTTTCAGTTCTAAAGTTTCCACTTGATTTTTCTTTATATCTTCTATTTCTTTTGCTAAGATTTTCTCTCCATGAACTTAGTTCTTAATGTCTTTGGTATGCTAACTAGGATCAGATCCATGCCTATGAGGCTGGAAGTGAGCCCTGAAGTTCATAAACAATTTTGGGGGGTTGTTTTGTTGAGTTCTTTGCTCTTTGTGATTACTCTGGTACTTTCCCATTCTCTGAGCTTTGTTTTTCAGTCCTCAGGCCCGAATCTGTTACTCTAATTACTCTACTCTGCCACATACTTTCATCTTTGAGCTTGCATCGAGGACCTATTGATGTGAAGATAGAGAAAAAGAGTGGTGGAGATTGACCCCACACACCTGGAATAACAGCTCCACCAGACAGAAAGAAACTTTCCCCTTTCTTAGAATTTTGACTCTTTTGGGTTCCTTTGGCTACCACTGTCACCCCTACCATGGGTTTCTTGGGAACTGAAGCATGAGAGAATTGGGAAAAGAAGAAAATAGGGATTTCTGCATTGTCTGTGAACATTAGGGCTCCCTTTCCTGTTCCTTGAGTCAGAACTAGCAGGTTTTTCTTGGAGTTCTGTCTACATCACAGTGCTTATTTTGGGGCATCTGGTGCATTAAGTTCTGCTGGGG
>NW_007730382.1:18468-19520 GCF_000696425.1 Galeopterus variegatus
TTAATAATGGATGATGCTGTTTTGCTGAAACCAAATGTAAAATAAGTTACTATAATCAACCTATTTCTGTACTATTATTTCATTGATACTATTGTTGAGACTGCTTCTTAGTATCAGAGTGATTATTACTAAAACATAGTGGGTTGGGAATTAAGACTGGAATTTCCAGATTCT
The DNA here is from genome assembly GCF_000696425.1 of Galeopterus variegatus. Classification (NCBI taxonomy): domain Eukaryota; kingdom Metazoa; phylum Chordata; class Mammalia; order Dermoptera; family Cynocephalidae; genus Galeopterus; species Galeopterus variegatus. The sequence goes on from NW_007730382.1 coordinate 18,643, forward strand.
TCTCAATGCTCTGAGTCAGTGTATCCGGATGGTACCTAGTTATATCCACTTAAAGTTATCTCCCCATGTAATCTAAAGTTGGTGGTCTATGAGTTTATATTGTAAATTCTACAAGAATGGGTAGAAAACACATATAACATTTAGGCAAATAATCAGAATTACCTGAAAATATTTTTTAAAAAATATATACTTAATGCCACATGCCACTCCTACTACATTGGGTTCTCCAAAGGTGGGCCCCAGAAATATGTCGTTGTTGTTTTAAAGTTCCTCAGAGGATATTGTAGTAATCTAGATTTGAGAATAACTGCTTTATATTATCTTTCTTAAAAATTAGTAGTTTTATTTAGGAGTTTGTCAAGAACTGGATGGTGAAAAGCTATTGCTAAGATCACTGGAAGGAGCCTGAGCAACAGGTGTTTTGTATATTTAATTAAATGAGAGAATTTATACATTACATATTAATAGGAAAATGATGCTTTATTATGCAAAAGTAAAGAAAGCCACCACCACCACCACCACCACCAACAACAACTTAGCATATTTTTTTTGCTCAGATAGAAAGCATCTCATATCCATACAATATNCAACAACAACTTAGCATATTTTTTTTGCTCAGATAGAAAGCATCTCATATCCATACAATATGATAAAGTCAAAGCATAGGTAGGAGAAAATATTTTGTTTTCCATTTTGCAAAAAAATGTGTTCACTTTGTCTATTTTATATGTCAAATGATGGCTGTACAAATTAAAGAGGAGAGTTAAGGAACATTGTGTTTCTTTATGTATTTATGCCTTCAGTATTGGAATCTTGTCAGTCTACTTTTGGGATGAAGATGAGACTGGACTGGTGCCAAGCATCTCAGTTAAAATAAT
>NW_007730382.1:20612-57202 GCF_000696425.1 Galeopterus variegatus
TTATAGAAGAAATTTAAGTGATTGTAAAGCATTAAAGCACAAATTCACTAAAAAGAAAATTAAAAAAAAAATCTCACATAAATTGAGATAAGCTTTTATATATCATAGTGACACAAATTAAAAGATTGGTAATGTTAATTTTTGGCCAAGATATAGGCAGATGGACATAATCAGTTAATATTGGTTGAGGTATAATTCAGTATCACTTTTTAGAGGGCAATTTGACAGTATCTATTAAGTGTGAAAATATTCATAATCTTTCACCCAGCAATTGTACTTTAAGAAATGAATCCTACAGAAATACTCTTATTACTGCCCAAGAAATGTGTATATTACAGCAAATATATATTGCCATATATTTTATAACAGCAAAAACTGTAAGTAAAGTAGTTTCATCAGAAAGTGACTAATTCAATAAATTGTAGTACAACTATAAGATGACACACAATGCAGCTGTTAAAGAAATAAGGTGGCTTGAAGTGTTTGGACATGTAAGAAAACAGGCCAATGATAATTTAAATGAAAAAATCGCAGAACAATATTTTCAGTGTGAACTCAGTTTTGAAAAAAATTAAGAATATGTACAGAGATAGGAAGATACATCTACCTAGATAAGTAAATATGTAACAAAACATTAAAAGTTGCTACCACTAGAGAGTAGGACTGTGGTAAGAGTACTTCTGTTTCTACTTCATTCATTTCTGTGTAGCTTAAATTTTTATAGCAAGCATGTGCTAGTTTCATAAAAAAGTACTTACAAAGGGGACAAATAAAAATAAAAGATTAATGGCTTGCTGCCATCTGGGAATGCCACAAGGCTCTGTCTTCTGCCTTCATACTGTTGAAAAATGTTATCAATTATTTGGGTGAAGTCATATATGACAAACTTATCATACTTTCAGATGGGAAAAAATTGGGAGGGATAGTTAATAACATAGTTGATTGAGTCAAGTTTCAATCTCACCAGGACCAGAATATTGTGCTGAACCTAAAAATAAAAAAATAACTAGGACAAATATAATTTACTCTAGGCATAAATAATTTGTCAATCTAGCTCTAAATATAGGTATATCTAGCTTGTATTTCATGTGGAAAAGTGTTAGTTTCCACAAATTCACTATGAACTGAAGATTACTGCCCTTGCAATTTTAGGTTATCCAGGTATCAGGAGTTTTTGTGGTGTTCTGTGCCAATCCATCTGGACGGTTATTTTCTATTAAGAGTATCACATCTTTACAGGAACATTGCAATATTAGAGTAAATACAGAGAACAGGGTTCAAGATGGTAAAGGATCTATAAAATGCTGCCACAATTGGAGCTTTTCAACCTAAAGAAAGAATTAAGTAGAGACATGATGGTTATATTCAAATATTTGGAGGTTGCTTTATGACAGTATTTTCCTTTATTAAGTAAAGAGCAGAAATGCTACCAATTAGAGAAACAACATGAGTTCCCTTTGTGAAATAAGAAACTCACAATCCCTAAACATCTGAGCAAAAACTAGATGATGTATACAGACACTGTGAAATGTACTCTTTACTTGGGGAAGGGGTGTTGAACTAGATATTTTGAAATTCTTTTAAAACTCCAATCTAGGACTTCAAGAGAATAATTATAGACTATTTTATAAAACTAGAATAAGTGGCTAAACCTGCAAGATTTTTAAACCCATATATTTTGCAGAAGTCTAAGGATGTATATCAGAAATAAAGAATTAAATATAGTTGGAATACAGTTTAAAGTTGTCTTAATTTTGAAGAATAAGATCTGTGCAGTTGGAGAATCTCCTGTGTATCCCTGTGTATAAGACAGTTCTCGGGACATAGTAAGTACTCAATAATTTTTTTTTTGAAAGAAAAAGAAGTGTCCTCTGTATCAAAATCAGGAATGGAGTGACAGAGGGATAGGATTGATTTGGCAACAGGGAGAAAGGACTATGTTGGAAAGGTCAAGATTAGAAATCTAGGCACATTGATAGTATCAGTAGAGAATTTATAGCAGGAATATGGGAAATTTGGACAAAGGTATTTATTAAAAATGAATCTAAATTGATAAATTTTGCCTATGATGGAGAATGTAGGCAGATTGTGAGGATTAGCCAATACTTCAATTTAAGTTCTAATCAAGGATGTCTGCGCAGTGTGGAAGAAAACAGATTGTAGCTTTGATATTAATCTAGTAGCACATATTATGGATCTAATTCAAGGGACATTCCAGCAAAGGGTTAGGAAGTCCAATCCCTGAGTGTCTTGAAATGCCATAAAAAGACTAAGGCACCTGACAACCAGGAATCCACTATTAAAATTAAAATAGGCCACAGTCAACAGGATTTTATATTAAATATTCACCTAGAGTTTCTTATACTGAACTTTGTTCTAAAAAGATGGGGGTGAGGCAACTGGATATTCAAGGGAGTGTTGGTAATTGTAGTTTAGAGTTAGAGGACTATAGGGACAGGGAATTAAGCAGACTGGTATACCATTCTTTTAAGAATGAGGATTGCGATACTCAGAGTTTCAGTGGTTGATTGGGCAACCACTGGAAACCATGGTGGTTTCTGGGGTATTGTTTTGTTTTGTTTTCTAATGTGCCAAATCTTAAAGTTCCAACTGTATGCAGGCTTCTTAGTAGATTTTAGAAATTGTAGCTAAAATATAAAACAGATTTTCTTTTGCTTTATACTGTCTAGTTTTTACAGAATATGAGTAACAAATTTATTATTCCAGTGATGTAATAGATCATTCTAATTAAATACTGAAGAAAGTAGAACAATGTAGTTGGCAAGAGAAAATAAAAAAGCATTTATGTGCTCCCCTTCATTCTAATAAAATAATGCTTTAATAAAGAGAGAAAATAGATTATTGGGGATTTTTCCAGAAGTAACTAAGCTACATAATATTTAGAGTCCAACTATATTAAAAATATACTCAAATACTCATAATAATTACTGAACTATGGTATACTTTTGTTTGAAGAACATGTCTAAAGTGTTGTCTTTCCAAATGAGACAGCAATTAACCACCGCAGTAGTAAACAAATAAATCACTAAAAATGGAGTAGCAAAAAAATTTAATATTGAAGAGAAAAATTTATAAACAACACTCTAAATGTGCTTCCCAATCAATACCACCTATATTAAATTACTGTGAATTCTTGGTACTCAAGCTATGGTCCATGGACAAGCAGAATCAGAATCACCTAAGAGCTTGCTGAAATGCAGAATCATAGGCCCTGCCTGGGACCTGCTTAGTCAAAGTCTGCGTTTTAATGTGATGCCTAAGGGAATGGACATTTAAGTTTAAGAAATACTGCTGTAAACAATTTTTGTTATTGTGAGAGCCTCCTCAATTTCTGTCATCTTAGAGAAGCCATTTCACGTTCCCCATTCATCACTGGTCATTGTCCTCTTAGAGAGTTCCTGGGAAGAAAACAAATACCACAGCTTGATAGTGTTTGTATTTCCAGTTGTAATACCATGCTGCATATATAATAGCACCTAAATATTTTTTGAGTGGATAAATAAGTGAATGAGCATTTCCTTGGAGAATCTAATCCTCTGTTGCTTCTCTAACACCTTAAGTAAGAGGTAGACTTTTCACAGTAGAAGGTGTCATAGCACAGAAATACAGAGGATCATCAGAGACTACCATGCACAACTCTACACTGACAAGCTGGATAACCTAGAAGAAGTGGTAAATTCCTAGACACACACAACCAATCTGTTGCTTTGTGTTGCTTCGCCCCCCATGGATTTGTCACCCCACTTCCCCTGGGTGATGGAGATGCAAAGGATTACTCAAAGCCCATCTCTTCCGAGTAGTGAGAAGTCCCGAAGAGGTTAACTTCCCAGGCAACCTCCAGTGAGAGGCAATCTTCCTTGTGCAATTAACACCAGATTGGGGTTCTCTTCCTGCATTTATATTCCAGACCAGGAAGTTACAGGAAGAGAACAAAGGTGGGGTTATAGTTTAACAGTATAGGCTGGGAACTTTCAGCGAAACAAGCCAGATGACATTCCAGTGAGGCAATTAAAAAAAGCTTGATCTTAGCAAACATTCCTTTACAGCAATTTCTCAGTATCTTTACATAACAATCAGTAACTAGTCTATCCTTGAGCCAGCAACCATGCTGTGCCACAAATCTTTATCTTAAACCAGAGACTTATATCCTGAGGAAAATTTCCAGTCCTCTGCAAGATCAATATTTGAAACTGCAAGACTTTGGAAAACCAGGCCCTGTGAAGTACATGTGCTTTATAGTATATTCCACACCAATCAATATTGAATCATGAAGAAAAAAGAAATCTGAACAGACCAATAAGGAGTAAGGAGATTAAATCAGTAATAAAAAGTCTCCCATCAAAGAAAAGCTCAGGACCTAATGGCTTCACTGCTGAAATCTACCAAACATTTAAATAAGAACTCATATTAATTCTTCCCAAACTTATCTAAAAAATTGAAGAGGGAATACATCTAAACTAATTTTACAAGGCCAGGACTGGCTTGATACCAAAGACAGACAAGGACACTAAAAGACAAAAAAATTATAGGCCAATATTCCTGATGAACATAGATGCAAAAATCCTCAACAAAATACTAGCAAACCAAATCCAACAGCACATTAAAGGGACCATTCACCATGATCAATCAAGTGGGATTTATCACAGGGATGCAAGGATGGTTTAACATATGCAAGTCTGTAAATGAGATACACTACATCAACAGAATGAGAGAAGAAAACCATACACTTATCTCAACAGATGCAGAAAAGCATTTTACAGTATTCAACATCGTTTTATAATAATAATTTTCAAAAAATTTGATATAGATGGAATGGAACTAAACAAAATAAAGGCCATCTATGACAAACTCACAGTTAACATCAGACTCAATGGTGAAAAGTGGAAAGCTATTCCTGTACGATTAGAACAAGAGAAGGATATCCATTCTTACTCCTTCTATTCAGCATAGTACTGGAAGTCCTAGAGAAATTAGGCAAGAAAAAGAAATGAAAGGCATCCAAATTGGAAAGGAAAAAAGTTAAATTATCCCTGTTTGTAGATCATATAATCTTATAATAGAAAACCCTAAAGACTCCACCACAAAATCTGTTAGAACTAATAACCAAACTTAGTAAAGTTGTAGAATGCAAAATAAACATACAAAAATTAGTAGCACCTTTGTACACTATAAAAAGTATCCAAAAAGGAAATTAAAACAATTTCATTTATAAAATACTTAGGAATAAATTTAACCAAGAAGGTGAAAGACCTGTACACTTAAGACTGTATAATATTGATGGAAGAAATTGAGGAAGACACAAATAATTGAAAATATATCCCATGTTCTTGGATTGGAAGAAATAATATTGATAAGATGTCCATACTACCCAAAGTGATCTATAGATTCAATGCAATTCCTATCAAAATTCCAATAACATTTTTCACTGAAATAGGAAAAACAATCCTAAAATTCAGATGGAACAACAAAACACCCTGAATAGTCAAATCAATCTTGAGGAAAAAGAACAAAGCTGGAGACATCATACTATCTGATATTAAAATATGCTACAAAGCTATTAATTAAAAGAAGGTGTCACAGAACTGATAGCCTACATTTATCTGTACTAAAAAAGTGGCTAAACATGCTGAAGATCTGAGGCTCGTGCTATACTTTCTATCCAAATAGTGATAATTCTTGACTTCTATATATTGTCACAGCATCACACATGAAGGATACAGTGATGAAAAATGCAGTAGTCTTTCCCATTGTCGCAAACGCATTTTGAGAATACTATTTATAATCTCTGGGATTTAATCCTGAGGGCTTTTTTTTTTTTTTGGGCCAGGTATTAATCTCTCAAAGTCAGTCTTAATTTTCCTACTATTTATTTGACAATGTTGTCATTGATTTTATGAACAATACTGACAATTTTTTTATGAATCCTTCTTCCCCCTTTCTTGTATGTTGGATTTTAATGTTTAAAATGCTGGTTATAATTCCATTGAGCAAACTGTTTTGCCCATCTACCTAAGGATGAATAAAAACATCTTTAAGAGTATTGGCTATTTCGTGTGAAATATTTGTCTCTATAACTCCTCGTGGTCTTCTCTTCAATTGTTATTCTTATCTCTCTACAGACTCCCCCACCCCCAGAGAATAGAAATATTCAGTTTTTTCTAGTTTAGGAGAAAACACATCCCTTTCACTTTCCTTCCTGGAACATATTTTTAAGTATTGTCCCAATTCAAGAAGCTTTGCTTTGATGGAAAAAGAACCACAACGTACCCTCCACTCATCTCCACCTCATTGCTCATTCAGTCCCCTGCTCATGTCAGTCTTGGGTCCACTTTTACACACCCCTGAAATTCTCTGACTCTTCAACCAAATGGCCTCTGGTTTGCTAAATTTGGTAGACTCTTCTATTCTTTTAAATATCTCTAAATTTCCCTTCAGTTCACATCCACAGTGCAATTCTGTCCTACAAACTCTTGCCAGAGTGAACTTCAAAAACGTGTTTGACCATTTCATTATCATGAAAAACCTCGAATGTTTTAAGGATAAATAAGTTCCTCTGGCCAATATAATGAGCTTTTGATTATCTGGCCCTTTCCTCATATCTCCAACTGCATTTTCCTCTATACCACTTTAATGTGTATACACCAGTTCAAATGTGTCAAGCTGTCAATTCTGTAATTTGCACATTCTGTTTGCTCCGTCTATTGTACCCCTCTGCTGGTTATACAGCTGTTTAACTCATATGTATTGCTGAGGATACAACTGTCCCCTCTTTTGAGAAATCTGGTAGGAAGTGTTTCTCCTCTGGGCTTCCAGGGCATCTTGTGTATACTTCCATCCCAGCACTGATTTCTGTGTACTTGTTTATTTATTTGTTTAAAGTCTCTTTCACTAAGAGCAGGGATCAGGCTTTTCAATTTTTGTGTCTTCAGTCTTTAGGACCTAAGCGTATATACCCATATTATATCCAGGCATGAGCCTCTGACCCAGAAACATAATTTATTTGGATGTGTGGTATATCACTTAGGATCACATAGGTTAACATCATTTAACTAAAATCCATATTAATGCTTACAATGTTTAAAATGAGAGAAATGCATTCTCTTTCACATTAAAGAATTTCATTTATGAGCTGCTTTAGACAGATATGGTGGTTTTCCCAAATCATTGGGGACCCAGACTCTTCCTAGTTTGTGACTTCTTCAGCCATAGATGTGTTACTAGAACCCTGCCTATTACAGATATTTTCTAGACAGCAGGATGGTGGCAGGACAGAAGAAAGGCATGGCCTTATCTCAAAGTAATAATCCTAGAAGATCCACAGGATATTTTTCTTTTTGCATATCATTGGCTGGAACTTCCAATAAAATGAAAACAAAGTTCTGGACAATGTGATAAAAACCCATTAATTGGGTGGCTTGGGGAAGTAACTTTATATCTTTAAAATCCATTTTATTTCTAAAATGCGGGTAACAATGACCATCTCATAAAAATTCTATAAAGATTATAAGTATGCAGTTGAAGCTCTAGTGCAGTGATAGGCGCATAGTAGGCTTTCAATTAATGGTTGTTGCTTTGCTGTTATTTTTGTTATTAAAAATGACACTACTGAGATTCAGAGATATTGTAGCTCCTCTAAGGTTCCACCACCAGTAATGGTCAAACCAGTATTCAAATCTAGATCTGACTCTGAAACTTCTTCTGTTATAAAGACAGTAAAATAAGGTTTATAAACACAGAAAATATACTAGAACTGAAAGCTCCTATTTTCCAGTTCAATCCTCTGTGTCATCAATTGGGATACACTTTTGGACTGAGTTTTCAGGATCATTGAAGATGGATTTAAAATCGAAAGATCTAGTTTCTCTGATTTGATTTATCCAAATACATGCCTTACTTTCCACTTCTTTTTGTGGAGACTGCTGAAATCAACATCATTAATTGAGTGTGTAATTCTGGAACCAAGTAAAAAAGCTAAAATCGTTTAAAATTAGTTGGGGCTTGGTAACTAGGTTGAACTTTGCCTTTGTCAAGCAGTTTCCAGCTGACTCACTGCAGCTGCAACAATTGACATCATTTTATGCCTTTCATGCAAAGACTAATTTGGCAGGCAGCACTCCCAGTGGAATGGGTTTTGGATCCTCAGTGAATCTCAGGGTTGAAGTGGACTTTAAAGGTCATGAAATCCAAACCTGAATTTAATGACTGAATTGGTTTACATCAACCCCACCAAGTGGTTTTCTAACCTGCACATGTATGAGTTCAGTAGCAAATAAATAGTGAAGATTTCCACATGGGCTGAATTGCATAACCCATTTTATATAGGAATAACTTCAACTTCCTTACAGTGAACTGACATATGTACTTTAAACCTTCCAGCCACAAGTACTACTTCTATCTCTAGTACAGATATAGTCCTTTTTAGAACCTTACAACCTTCCAAATGTTTGAAGACCATGACCTTGTCTGGCCTGTAGAGTTTTCTCACTGCTGAATACGTCTGGATTCCCTTGACTTTTTCTCATTCAACATGGCTTTCATTTCCTTCACAATTATGAGCTCACTGCTAAACCAGTTCTGGTTTAGCTATTCTTCTTAAAGTGTTCCCCTCCTATTCCAGGAATGAATGAAACTCTACAGTGGCAGATTGAGGGAATGGCCTAAGCAAACTGTCCTGGTAGAGTAAGAAGGGAGTTGTTTAAAAAATTATGGAGAACAGTGAGGAGTTAGGGAATGATCAAAACAGAGGTTTTGCTGGCCTTCCCTATAACTACACCCATGTGACATATTAATGTCTTACTATAAAAAGCTTGAAGGCATGACAAAGTCATAGGACCCTTTTAAACACAAGTAAGTTGGGTTATTAATCATGATAGCTCAGACTCCATCTGCTTTATTTTATTTGTATGGTTTCCTTATTTTAGTGCTGATTAATATCACTAAGATAGAAAAGGCGAATAGATACAAACTGCTCAGGAAGAAATGACAGCTGTCTTTCAATAGATATGGATTTAAAGACAAACCAAGAAAATTTGTTATTTCTGAATCTAAGTTTCAGGTTCCATATAGTATTAAATCAGCAGTTACAAGTCATTCATAGATATGTACATATGCCTTTAGTAACTCCTGGAATCTTGCTCTGCTCTTGAGAAAAGAACATTAAACTGACTTAAAGCTTAGTAATGTTATGTGTTTGTGACTAAATAGCTGTGTATTATTTGGAAAAAATCATCATCTCTGCTGATGAAATAGTCAACAATGATCCCTTCATTGCGTCACTCACAAATATACAATGAGAATAAAGTGGTACATTTTAATTTATTCAATTGGTATTTATGGAGTGTTTTTCATATTTTATTCAATGCTCTGAGCAGTGAAGATTCAGTGGGGAAAAAAGTTAGACAAGGCCCATGTCCTCATAGAGCTTATATTTTTGTAACAAAACTTTGAATCAAACAGTTTTAAAGGCCTTGAAATACAAAGTACGTTAAAGTAGTTCTTGAATCCTCGCTTTGTTTTGTTTTTTTCTTTTGTAGTGATGTTTTCATTTTCTATGGTACATATTTTTTTAAAAATCCTAGTTTTACAGTTATACTTTGGTACATTTACTCCAATTTAAAAAATCACATATAGCTTTTGCTTCTATAAAGAGAAGAACAACTTACATTAAAGTTTTATTTTTTACTTTAGAAATGGGGATTCTTTTGCCTTGTTTTGCAGTTATTCTCTATGTTTAATTGCCACTGGTCACTAAAAATATTGCCTCTTCCTCATGTCCCTTCCAGAAGATATGCTAATGTGCTTAAAATAGGTCATATTTTAAAGAGTTGTAGGGTAACATTGATTACATAAGTCTTATGGATGTGGAGGCCTAATACTGCCAAATGTGACTTGTTTTTACTTAAAATCTTGAAAGAACAAGTAAATGATTGTCATTTTTCTCATTGGTTGCCTGGAAAGTATAACATACACTCTGTAACTTATGGACTTTTTATACTTCCTTTGTAAAAACAGAGTTTGGTGTCTGAGAATGAAACTTCATTTCCATTTTTATTGAACAATTGTTTTTTGTATTTACAACTTTGAGAACTTTGAAAGCTTTTAATATAACAGTGTATAACCTCATAAATTGCGAAAATCATTCACTGGTTAGAGATATCCTGAAGTGGAGATTTGAATTGGGTTAGAATATGTCTTAATTCTTACATTTTTAAGAAACAAATTAAAGAGCATTAGTGTTCTCCCATATTGTATCTGGCAGAACAATATGTCAATATATTAACTATTGTGTTTCTTCCAAAATTTTCTGTTACCCAGCAGTATCCTTTCACTTGTCCCTTGGGGTTATGAAAGAGACATCCACTTCCTCAGAGTCTCGTTACTGATTTGAGGCATTTGAAGCCTCTTTTGAAGTACAAGAACATGATACTTCTGACCTTCAAAAGCTTTAGCTCTGAAGAAAGCTTAGCAAAAAGTTCAGCCCATATATAATAGATGTGAAAAAAAATGCAAAATCAGTCAAAGAAAGTTTCCTCCTCACCTCCCTTTCTTCCAGATTAAATAACATTTCTATTGTTTTCAGGAAAGCAGAGTGGAAGTAGAGTTAGTAAGGAGCACTTAGGTATTGGTGTGTGTGTGTGTATGTATGTGTGTGTGTCTGAAAAGGGGGCCTCTTTGCCTTGATTCTTCTATTCACACCAGCCAAATTACCACAATGGATGTGGTCTCAGCCTTTTTTCTGGATGTGCTTATAATAGAGAATGAGGTAGAGATGGATACTTGGTGTGACGAGGCAGCCACCATTTTAAATGTTTTCTGTGTCCAAGAAGAATGCAGACATACTTAAGTGAAAGCACAACCCAAGAAGCCTTGTGTTCAGGAATATGGAAAGCACATAAATGGCTTGCACAAGACAATAAAATAAGGACAAAGCGGGACCAGGAACAGGGATCTATCAGTAAGTTGAATGGATTGAAGGCTAAGTAAAGGATGGGATAATGGCTATCAATAGCTAATATTTATTACCTACTTGACAGATGTTATGTTTTCTGAGCCTTTTCTATGTAGTATGTCAAGGACACTTTACTATGCCATTATGATGTAGGATATACTTTACAATTTCCATTTTACAGAAGAAGACTCTGGAATACAGAGATTATTCTACTTGTCTACACATTTAACCATTACATCTACTGCTTATCCATGAGGGAATGTACATCTTAGTGAGTAGATGATAATAACCTAGGATTAGATTCACTCTCCTCCCCCAACACTGGTATTACTCTAAGCATGGCAGAACATTGACTCACACCATTGTATAGTATTGAGGCCCTGAAATGATGGGAAACCTTGAAATAACTGGGAAACTCCAGAGTCGGTAACTCTGCGTAACCTTAGGTGGAAAATATGTATAGAGAAAATTCAAGTTATATTTCTTACACACTTGAATTTGTGACCAGAGAGTTGTATTTATTATATGATGCAAAAAACGGTAAGAAATACTAGCAAAAGGAACCAAAACTACCCAAAGCATTTTAGAGTATCTCACAGAACTCAGAAAGGTGCAGATGCTCCACCTGTCATACTACTTCACTTGATTTGAATAGATGAAGTTGCAATCCTGAAATTAATCAAATGTTGTTCAGAAATAAGAAAGAAACATGAGAAATTCTGTTCAGATGTGAGATTACCAGTCTATAGTGAAAGGCAGCAGACATATCTGAAGATACTCTTTTTTATTGATAATTATGGAGTAGCCATGTTTTTGAAGAAAATATATTTTCATTAAATAAGTAGCAAATATAGAATTCAGAGCACTTTGAAAAAGTTATATTTGCATTAAACGAACAGGTGAAAATAATTATGAATAAAAAATTTTGCAAGATAAGAATGAGGTTAAGATGCATTATTTTTTCTAAACAATTATTAAAATGACAAGTAAAAATAAAAGACAATTTCAGCCTAATAAGGACTTAGTTTGCCATGTACAAATTCTGCAGAAACAAATACTAAAGGATGTATTTCAGCAAAAAAAGTCATGAACCTAGTAGAATTCAAGAAGCAATATGAGTAAAGATATTGTGTTCAATATAAATTAATATTGGGTGTAAAATTATGACCAACAATTCTGTGAATTTGAATGCCCATATTCTAAAAATAATGGATCAAATTCATTAAAATATTAAGTATATAGATGTAAATAAAAAAATTAAAAGTTGAACATAAGTACATACATAATACATACATATCATTTCTTTCCATGTGTGTATGTCTATTTTGTAGTCAAACACAGAGAATCCATTGGTTATTTACATAAAACCTGATATTGTATTTTGCTAGAAAATACATTTTAACAAATTTTAGAGAATCAATGTGTAAGATCATATTCTCTGATAACAGTGCAAAAATTGGGTTAAATAACAGCAAAGAAGCAAAAACAAAAACAAAAAACCAAAAAAAATAAAAAAACCCAATCAAACATTTGCAAATTAAAAGCATACTTCTAAAAAGCTAATAAAAATCATAATGGAAATTGCTTAATATTTGAAACTGAATTCACTACACATGGATAGTCACAACATACAGGGAAGATATAGGCTTGAAAATTATCTGGTGTGATGTTATTTCACCAGGGAGACTGAAATAAATCAGCTGAGCATTCAACCCAATAATTAGGGAAAAACCTAGCATAAGTTCAAATAATACAGAAATAAATAAATAGTGAGTACAAAGTTAGACATTGAGAAAATGAAATAGAAACATACAAAGAAGTAAGTAAACAACAAATAAGACCATTAATAAAATCAGAATGAGTCTGCTGAAATGTTTGGCAACAGTGGCCAAGAGGGGGAGAAAAGAAAGATATAATAAATAAAAATTTAGAGATATAAAAAAGGATATAACCCCACATACATTAGAAATTAAAATAGATTATCACATCATTTTTAGATGAGTCGGAAATCCACCAGTTTCAGGAATGTCCTGTAGTATGATAGGAATGAAAGTCAGTCTCCGTCTTTAAAAAGTAAAACAATATACGGAATAATAGATTATTTGATAATTTTCATATCAAGAGATTTTCTCTCTCCAGGGATATGTATTTGCTGGGTCACTAGAGACCAGGATCTCTTCCAAGATGTCTGAAGAGAGAACATCTTTCAATGTTTGCTTTGAAGAATGTTCCCCAAAATATAGTGAAAATTCTACAGCACAGTGTGCTATATAACGAACAGTAAAAAGGTATTCACAGCAGTATGTTGATAATTGTTATTTATAGTTCTGTCTTTCACCCAGAACAATCTCTTCATCCATACCTTTGTATGTTTTTGAATCTTGAATAGTATTTGTTATGAGAACTAAAGATTAAATGTTATTGAAATTGAAAATCCAATTTAATAATAGGTTATCATTTGGTGACAGTTATCACTCTACTTTTTCTGGATTTTATGTGAGCTTTCTGTGTTTATAAACCATAAACACATTTTAGATTAAAAAAATTACATTACTGTTTAAAATGTTGAGGGTTATATAGGCCTGGTCATTGAAGGCATAATAATCAGATGACATTTGGGTTATGCTAAACTTCAATAATCTTAAAATTATGAGTGTATTTTGACCTAATAGAACATGCTTTTTTTCTTTCACATGAGAATACATGTATTAACATATTTTAAAGAGAAACATGAGATGACATAATAATTTACCTGTATGATTAATCAGATTAAAAATAAATAAGTAAAAAATACTTATTACAAGAACAAATAAGCTATTTAATGTATGCAAGGTAAAATGCTTTTTATTTTTTAATTAACATGGACAAAAAAAGAGTGAAAAATGAGCCCCTTGTAAGTCAATGATACTTTACTGTTAAAATAAAAAACGAAAACCCTAAAAATAAACACTCATCTTCAGCAGTATTAGTGAAATGAAGACTTTGAGAATATTTTTATTTCTTCAAAGTTAAAGGAACATTTACTAAAAGAACTATTTTAGTGCATTAAGTTTTATAATCCTGACTTTTTGACTTTCTTGATGATTAATCAATTTCAGGATGTGTGAAGGTATATTCAGTTGCAGAATATTCAGACTTATGAGGGCGACACAGCACATCAGTAAATCATGAAATCAACATATATTTGAGTGCCTGTTGCATGGCAAGGTAGGCAAGAACACTGAAATAGTTCGTAGTATCCAGAAATATATCAGAAAATGAAATTTTAAAAAAATATTATCAATGATTTGTTATGTACAGAGCTGGCTAAGTTTGTTCCCAGAAATAAGTTAATACATTGCACTGTCTTTTTCACGCTTATGAATAATATTCAGCATTTCTCTTTTAACTAACTAAATTATCTTTGGTTTGTAGGAATCACTGGCTTTTTTCAAAGCTGGGTAACTTGCTCTTCTGGAGTAGCTTGGGTACTGGAAGATTCCACCTCATTATGTTAGAAAACCATACAGCAAATTTATTCTTACGAGAACTGAATTGCAGCCCTACTTTATCAATTTTGGTAGCACTTTCCTATAGTATCAGTATCACTCTTGAAATAATTTTGGAGGATTACTAGAAAAAAGAAACACTTGTTCTTTACAAATTGTGAATTACAGTCTTCTAATGTTGCCTTAGAAATATTTTGCTTCTTTTAAATGTGAGTGGATATTACCAAAAAATTGATATTATTTTTTTTTTAGTAAAGTGGTAGAATTCAGGTATCATTTGGATCGTTTTTATGTTTATTTGAATAAAAATAGGGCATATTAAGTAAGTGTAACTATTTCATCTTTAGACTCATTATATCCATTCTTGAGAAGGTCAGAACTATTTTTGCTCTGGCTAAAGATAATAAAATTATATGTACTTTCACAGAGAACAAACACCCACATGGAAGATTATTTAAATAAAACTTTTTTCCCTTTCATATTAAAGCAAATCGAGAAAATGAACAGGAATGTAGTATTTTTCTAGGAAAGTAATACAAGACTCTGTAGACCTCAATTCAGAATATTTTGCTAGTGAGATTATTTCTAGTAAAAAAACCAAGCAAACAAACAAATGAAGATATCCAGATTGTTAGGATTGGATATATTATTAGTAAATTGTAACATCTGTAGACTATGAGATTTCATGATGTGACCCAATTTATAATTTAAAATGTTTACTTTTGTTTATTAATATATTTACATTGGGTTTTGCCAGCTCACTCTACCAAAACCATCTGGATTTTTTTGTGCAGGCCCACTCAAATAACAAAAATAAATATCGAAAGGAGTTTTCATTTCCTATAAAAGAATTGTGCAAGGAAGTACTTTAACAGGCAGTATGGTATAGCGAAGACACTGAGGCTGTATCTTGCCACACTACCCTGAAAGCTTTGATATCTTGTAGGTGAGATGTCAGTGAGGGACAAGTCATGTGTGTGTATACCCACAGCTATGTGTGATTCACTTCCTCCCCTCCCTAGCCCACATGTAATTCTGAAAGGAAATGAATCCTGCAATTTCTGTAACACCATTTTTCTATCTCTATATCTATCAATCTCATTCTAGGCCCACAGAAAATATAATTTTCGGTGAGTTCTATGTTGCTGCAAAATAGAGAAATTTATTCTATCTCATAATACAAACACACTCATACAACTGCTGTGCAATTTCCTTTGTTAACAATAAATACTTAGGTGAAAAATAGACACAATGAAATCTTTCGTATAGGACATACTAGGGTAAAATCTAAATTTTTGTAAAATATGTAAAAGAAAAATGAATTGGCAGGGTTGTCTGTAGCTGGATTTCATATTCTATTGTAATTTCCATAGGAAGCAATGAAACATACAACTGTATTTATAAGGTCCATTTTCATTCATTTATTCAACAAATATTTTATAACACTTGTTATGTCTTAGTCAATTTATTAAATACAGGGATATATTCAGAGACAAATAACATGCTATACACTAGTCCTTTACCTGATAGTGGAGGAAATGTATGTAGTACTGCTATGTTGGAGGTGTGTGCTGTGGAAATACAGAAGTGAGAATGTTGGTTTCTGTCTGATAAGTGGATTTCTCATCACTAAAATGATACTGGAGTTAAGGCTTAGAGAATGTATTGTATACACTAGATGAAGAATATTGGAAAAGGCATTTCATATAGATAGATTCATTTCACTGAGTATGAATATGCACTGTATATTTAGGGAATGACAAACAGGTAGTAGGTAGGTACATCAGAGGAAAATTTCAATTGGAGCTATATTGTTTTTCTGGAGCCATCAATCCTACCTATGGACAGAATCCTTTCTATAGAAAAATATCTTGGGGACTGCTGAATTTTTCTATTTCTGACTCTTCCCTTTAAATAAGTGGTATAATGGGTATGAACTTATTTTGGAAAAAGCACATCAAGTAATTAATAGTCTTAAGAATTAAATTTTCTAAGGACAAAATACTAGAGAGAGAGCAGCAACTCTAAAGATCAATTAAGAATAGAACATTTTGATAACCAGCATTTATTTGGACTCAATAGGTAGAAACTTATTATGGGATTCAGTGTGAATAGTGCAAATGGGGCATGAAGGCTTCAGTGTAGAATTGGAGATGCGTTCACTTTCCATTTGACGAAATTGAGTTTCTCAAAATGAACTCTCTATCTTTTTAATTCAAACACTTTCAGCAAGTAGGAGGACGATATCTTATAATTTATAAAGGTAGCTTTATTATTATTTTTTATTAAAGCTCAGCTTTAGCAACTGTTTTCTTTTCTCTTTTCCTTTTTTTCTCCAGCCATCTTCTGCTGGTGTTCCTTATAAGGGAAGCTGCCTTTCATTTTCATCTCCCTTAGCACGGCTGGTGCTTACATTACCCTGAACATTCATTGAGTCATTTCCTGCTGATAAATGTCTATATGTAGTCACGATTGTCACTTATGTGTGTGATACAAAACTGTCCTCTCTTTTTAAACCAAGATAGCATTTGTACCAGCCTCTAATCTTATGTACCACTTTCTCCCCTTTCAGAACCAAGCTGGCAATTCTCATCTTGAATAGCTTTCAAATTGCTCATAGCAATCAATGACAACTGAGGCATCACTAAAGAATTTCTTTTATCTCCAAGCTCCAATTTGGATCTGTCATTAAGCTTGAGTAAGCTTGAACTGTCAGAACATTTTCCCTCATCACATGCTCTAAGCACAAAAAGTCAACTTTAAAATCAAATTTGTTCTGTCTCTTACCATACTTTGTAATGGTTTCATGTGAACAATAAACTTCCCTGAAATAGTGCTGTCAATCTTTAGTAACTCAGATAACTATGGCTTTAAAAGATAGTGAGATGCTGCCAAAACTCAAGCATGACGTATGGTAGATTATTCACTCACATTCAGTTGTTTTTGTTGTAATTTAAGAGGAAAAGCAAAATGATATTGCAGGGGGAAGCTCTTGATGATGAATGAGGAGATGTGGAGTCTCTTTCCTCATTTTAGATGAAATGTTGTGCAATCTTTGGGAAGTCATTTTCCTTCTCTAGGCCTTAATTTCTGAGCTTGCGACATGAGGTAGTTTTATTAGATGAATTTTAAAACCCCACCCATTTCTAACATTGGCCTCCTAATAAATGTGACTTTCCATTGTGTGGCATTTTTCTTCTTCAAGAAATGGATTAGAAACAATTACCATAAAGAGCTGGAAGTTGCAAATTAATTAGGAAGCTCATAATCCAAACCTAATTGCAAAAATGCCTCATCTTCATTGTCTGGACCAAAATGATGTTTTGTTTGGGTTCTGGTGGTGAACAGTAACTGTCTTTTAAAAATCACAGTTTCTGTCTTGGAGATCTTTTCCACTGACAGATCCTTCAGCCTCACTCACATATTTAAATGTACTTTGATCTTTTTTTGTTTTGCAAATTTCCGTTTAAAACAGTCTGTGTGAACATTAGAGGTGCCAGACTGAGACTAAAGACCACAAAAATCTGGCATAGCTACACATGCAAAGTAGTCAGTAGCTCAAATGTATTTACAGAGTCCTTGTTAAAAATGAATGATTGTTTTTTAACAATTTCTTTACAAGCTCCAAGTTGATGTGTATTTCTTCTCTTTTCTATATAGGAAAGAGTTAGGTTGTTTCTTAGCACCCACTTTCTGGTTTTACAAATACTGTACTATTGAACATTAAATTATTCTTTTTCATCAATCTTCCAGTAAAGAGACGGCCTTAACAGAAATATAATTCAAGTCATTATCACCATGATGCATTAGAGTGAGAAAGGGATTTGGTGATCTTAATCCCAAAGACGAGAGCTTAATACAACTATTTTAGCAGATAATCACTCAAATCAAGGCTTGTTCTATGATTTTTCTTTCTTTTCAGTGCCAGATCTTGATCATGCCAGTTCTACACTTAGTTCAGAATCTGTATCTCTTTGTACAATCGGTGCTGTCCTCACTCATCCCTCATTGATATCACTCATTGATATTTCTTAACCAGATTAATTGATTAGAGTTGAAATCTGATATGAATCTTTGCAGTCTTGGCCACATTTCCTTGCTCCTAATCAAAATGCATGTTGTTCCTTAGGAAATCATTTGTTAATGGCTAACCAATCTTTTAGGCTATTTTATTCTAGAGTGTTAATAGCTTATAGTTTAGGAACGATCCATTCAAATATTAACAGCATTTCTATAGCAATGCCTTAACCAGGTGGATTGAGGATCTGAGGTACTGTGGCAGGGAGACTTAGGCATAGGTTTGTGGCAAATTTCAGTTTTTCATGATCTTCTAGAATCTTACAATATGAATTGATGCTTGTTTACCTTTTCTCATACTTATTGATGTTATAAAACTAATATTTCTTTTGTAAATAAGCATCATACATTTCTCTTAGATACACAGTAATCAGCAGTATAATTTTTAGACCTATGAGGTAGTGTTAATCTGTAAAATTGTTCTGGTGACAGAGGAAAAGCACCAAATAGTTTTTACAGTCTCTAAAAGGGGAAATATTCTTTCAGATTTAAGAATTAGACATAGGTAGATATTGCCCCACAGATCATTCACATTTACATATTTTACTTTTCCTTGTAAGTGATTCATACACTTCACAAAAAGGCATCTAACATTTATTTACTACACTTCTTGATACATAATACTAGGTTATGATTTTGTAATACTTAATTCTAGTTTATGATTACTTTTGTATATACCGCATGACATAATGAAAGATAAACTAAAATACATATTTGCTTTATTTTGTATACTAAATAATTTAAATAATTTACAGCAGTTCATCAATCTAAAATGATATCAATTGTTAGATGCACCATTATTATGTATAACTTATAAAAAAGAAAATAAAAAGAAAAAAATTCCATTAGATTGTGGAACGTTACTGAATATAAGTTGTAAACAAATTTGTTGTTGTTAAAATATGAAAAATATGTGATTTTTAGAATGAAGGAAATGTAGTAATAGGATTATGTTAAAGCTTTTGTCTAAAATAAAGCTTTTGTATCGAACATTTGAAATAATTTGAAACTCATCATCTTATTGGCTTTCACAAAATATTGCATACATTAGGACAAAACTTATGCTGGGGAAACTGAGCGAACTTGTAAAGTAGAATGAGAATAAAGCCTTTCAATCTGAATTAACAATAAGAAATAGAAATTTTAAAAATTGCATTTGCTTACTTTTTCCTAATTGCTGTTTTAGGAATATTGAAAATGTTTGAAATTGGATTCTGTACTGGAAATATTTTCAAATTCAGCTTTGGCTCTACTGAGGCAGGTATAGTTTTATATATTATATGCAAATGAGAATTTACATCATTTAGATTTATATCTTTTTGATAATAAATATACACATTAACATTCCAATCAGGATTTTATCTTTGGCCTTTCTGTATACTTTATATAACTATATATTAAATTTGAGAAGTTCTTTGTAAGAGAATAATGACATTAGTACTAGTATCAGTATTGGTTTCCTATGAATGAATCTGCTGCTTCAGTTTATTTCCATATTCATATATAGCTCCCAAACTGCACACAAGAAATCAGTGACACAGAACAAATCTTTGTAAAGAAAATCTCAATATGGGGAAAAATAGTATTTACCTACATGGGGGATTTCTGAAATATGTGTTGTTATAAAAGATAATTCCCCTTCTGAATAAATGATATTTGATTTTCATATTAGCATACTAGTTTAAACAGCTGTACAAAATTGCTCAGATAAAAATAAGAAAGTAAAGTTTCAGATCCGAATTTTGCTTTCAGAGTAACAGATGCAGAAGATCCCAGGATATACACTTCTGTTTGGAGGAAGCATTTCATTTGGGATACATTTCTATTAGATTGGCTATGACAGAAATGTATACAGGGGTAGTAAAAACTTTTACAGGCATACGATGTTCACATACGTTAGATTAAAAATGATTAAGAGGAACAAAACCTAGAATTCATGACTGAATATTTGTAGGAAGCAAGTCACTGGTCGAATAACCTGACCACACAGTTGATTTAGGTGCTATCAAAGCAGAATTTCACATTTCTATGTGTATAGGTGTGTTCTGAAGAGAAATGCTGATTGTCAAAGAGAATAAAGCTTTAGTGAATATTGTTTGTCTTTCCTCTAGAGAGAAAGAAAATACACCCATCTGGGATATAGAAAGGATCTGAGTTCTAACAACACAAATCCCTCATTGAATATGGTGATTGATTCTTGGCTTCTGTATGATGGTAAAATTACTGTATATATAATTTGTTACTGAGGATAATTGTTTAGAGCATATAATAACACAATATACCAGTATAACAATATCCCTCTCATATATAGTACAAGTAAATGCATTTTAAATATAATTTATAATGTGAGTTAAATTGATTGCTTTCAAAGATTTAAATTAATTTTATCCCATGCTCATCTATATTTATGATTAGCTAAGGTCTGAGAGTTTATGAATTAAACAAACTTTGATTTTATTTTGGCTGCCTTTTCATGTTTTGCTTCTTAAAAGTTGGCAAAAGATGACCAAGAAAAACATGAAATAATCTCCTGAATCACTTGGCTTTTCTTCCTCACACTGACCAGCAATTTAGTAAGTGTGTGAGGTAATGCTGTTTTCTTCCTGTATTGCCTCACCTTGTTTTTTTCTGCTTGACACACTTAAATAATTTATTTATTCATTCATTCTCTTATTCATTTATTCATCTTTTCAACAAATGTTTATCGATGCTACTGTGTGTCAGCCACTGGGCTCGATTTCAGTGATATAGAAATGAACAAGGGAGTACTGGACTTGCTGTTTTGTGGAGAAGAGAGACAAGTAAATAATGAAGGTCCATAGTATGTAAGAGATGCAGTGAGAGAAGATCATGCCATGCTATGGGAGAACCTAATCAAGTCTGGAGAATTTGAAAAAAGATTTAGTTTCCTGTTCACATGCCCACATTATTCAGTTCTTGGTAAATTTCTATTTGGTTAGAACATTTCCAACTTTATTAGTTTCCTGTGTTGCTATAACAAATTACCACAGATTTATTGGTTTAAAGTAACAAAAATGAATCCAGACATTCAAAGTGGGTTTCACTGGGCTGTTAGGTATCAGCAAGGTCGTACTCCCTAGGGAGGCTCTGGGGGCATGTGCTGCACGGCCTTTCCAGCTTCTCGAGAGGCAGGCCTTGTATTCCTTGGCCCACGGCCACTTCTGCCATCACAAAGTCACAGCTTCCTCACATCACCTTCTCGTCTTCTCTGCCTCCCTCATATAAGGATGCAGATGATTACCTGTATGGTCCATTGGATAATACAAGGTAATCTCTCTACCTCAAGATCCTTAATTTAATCACATTGGCAACATTTCTTTTGCCATATAAGACAACATTCACAGGTTCCAGAGATTAGAATGTAAATACTCGGGGGGAACATTATTCAGCCTACCACACTGGCCCATCAAAAATTAATTTTCTGAATGTGTGACCTAAGGAAGTTCTTATAAATTATACTAACAGATATTTTATACCTATTTTCGGAAAAGAAGTCTATTCTTTATGCAGTACTAAATCTTTATGCTTTTAGTGAAATTACAAAATTATATTTTATAATATTGTAATCTGTATTGTGTGTAACTCAAGAAAGCTGACCTACATGCATATAACTAGGTGTGTGCAGATACCATTTCATACACAAACAAGAATAATTACTCATTTGGCTCTGAAATGCTTCTGTGGTCAGCTCTTTGTAGAACAAAGCTGTATTTCATACATATCATGAGAACTACTTTGGCCTAATCAGTGGGCAGGCCTTCATAGCCTGGTCCTTAGTTCTTTTTTTCCTGGACTCTTCCTCTAGGTTTGTGGGTATGGAAAACAATTCCTATTCCAATTGGAAAAGGAACATATCAACCACAAGGATCTCTACAGAGAATATTTCAAGAAAAAAGTGATTCAAGACAGGCACAGTATGTTTACTTGGGTCCAGCTATAAGTATCTTTACACAGTAATTTTTTTATTCTTCCCAAAAGAAGCTCTATCTTTTAGTACAAAAGCCTAATTGTACTGATTCCATTTGACCATTTTTCTGTTCTTCCCCCTAAACCTAGAGGAGGAGTGGAATGAAGAGCTGGGAAGAGAAAATCTGAAGGTATTCTGCAAGATAAAGTATGTGGCCAAACTGGCAAACACCTAGGGATGAAGTAGGTTATAAAAGACTGAAGTTGAAATCACATAAAGCAATCCAAAATTTTGAGAAGGAGCTGATAGAATGGAAAATTAGAGAGTGGGAACAATGTCTGAAGAAAGGGATATAAATGAACAAATAATTACTGAATGCTCATTGTTTCAGAAAATATTCTGGGTACTTTCCTTTCAATGGTTATGTTTGAATAGTGAATTCTCTTTAATGTAGAAAGAACAAAGGCTGAGAAAAGTTAACTGGTTTTCCAAGGTAATTCATGTAAGTGAACGGTAATGCTTGTATTTAAAGTCTAGTTTGTCTAAATCCAAAATCAATTGCCTTCTTGATATCCCACCCCCTCTCCAGGGTACCTGAGTTTGTTGTTTCCTCACTGAAGAGACTAGGAAGATAACTCTTGAAATGTTGAATCATTCTATAAAGGATTTTGCCACAGTTGTGGAAATATGGCCTTAGAGTGTATGACAGAATTTGAACCAGACTCATGGAAAATACATCTTGACTCTGCTCTTTTTTCTTTCCCTGCTGAGTCCCTAGTAGAAAATGAATGTCTATTGCTTTTCTCTTGATATTCTTTTTTTTTTTCCATAGGATTATTTCACTTGAGTGATGTCTCTTTTAAATTTGGGGTAGATTTTAAAAGGATTAGTTTCAGCGGGGTTCGCTCTTTCAACTAACACAAACTCTGACTAGGTTAAATTAGTAAGTTAAATTAATTTGGTTGGTGCCTAAATGTAATCAGCTATTAATGAGTGGTCTGCAGGTT
Organism: Galeopterus variegatus; assembly: GCF_000696425.1. Classification (NCBI taxonomy): domain Eukaryota; kingdom Metazoa; phylum Chordata; class Mammalia; order Dermoptera; family Cynocephalidae; genus Galeopterus; species Galeopterus variegatus. The sequence goes on from NW_007730382.1 coordinate 44,082, forward strand.
TTTTATTTTTTTTAACTGTGAGAGTGATTTTCTTACTCACTGTTTGAAAATTAGAAAAGCTCTTCTGATTTCATTTGCATGTTGAGATTTTCTATTATGACTTGTATTCAATTTAGCACACTAAAATATGAATCAAATCTGTTCATTTAATCTGCAGCCTGAGCTGGTATCTCTGTAGAAAAAGATATCCTACCTTCATGTGTTCGTGTGCTTAAGAGCAAATGTTTGACTATAGCTCTTATTAATATAAATCAACATCTACAGAGAAAGCCTCCTCTATTTTTGCAATTCATATTTATATAAATAGAAAAGTAATGGATTTGAAAAAGGGTCCAATAGGTTTGAGCTTTTAGAATTATCCTAAGAGTATAGACAGGACTGAAATATTTCAAGGTGTTTTGGAGTGGGGTATTGATAAAGTATTTCCATGTTTGCTGAGTACCTCTGAGCTGGAGGATTCTTACTAATAAAGGCAGAAGGCAGGAATAGTTATAACACGCTTAATTAACACTAAGCTTATTTAATGCCATGGTCCAGATGAACTCTAGATAGGGAGGTATGATACATATAGCTCATTAAAAAATAATTTGGACTTCTCTAATCTATATTTGCATAAAGTTCAGGTCCTTGTCCTGAAGGTATTAATTATTTTCTAATATTATTGTTGAAAAAATGGTAATTAGAGGAATGCTGACTTACATAATTCAATTTCACATAACATACTCATGCCAATTATGCCATGAGATTTCTTTGTCTTGAGGAAATACCCTTTTGAAAGAGGGCTCTAATAAAAGAAATCATATAAATGAGATATTGGCTGAGAGCTGTTAAAAAACACAGCAAACAAAAATTAACCTATTTGTCTCTGTTTATATAAATTAAAAAAGGTATTTGCTAGAGCCTTTGTGTTTCCATAGAGAACAGGTTATTTTTGCTTTGATCATATTTTAGATCTCATTTTCTTAAGGATAGTATGTGTTATTTTGAGAAAATATATGCAGAGAATTAAAAGAATCTGATTAACTGTTTTATTTGATGAAATCTCATATGACACACTTAAATTTTATGGTGAATTTCTAACAGTGAACAATTCTAGAAATCAATATTCTAGCAAAGAAGCTGTAATAGCATCTTAAATAAGAAACAGAAACTTGTGCTGAATGTACCACCGGAACATTTTCTTCTAATTTTATGCATAGTTCTTTCTTAAAAAATGTTTTCTCTGTCTATTTCATATGTATATATCAGGACTGTTTTGTGTAAAGGCACAGGTCAATGGCTCTATCCAGTATCCTTGATATTTATAGACAGAGTTAGGAAGGATGAAAAAGGGGGTGAGGAAGAGATTGTAAAGGAGTAGGAGTGGGGAAGCCAACATTCAACATGCATCCTCATGTTCTAGGCACTGTGCTTTGTGCATAACCCATTTATCTGATTTTATCCAATGAAGGTTATCCTTTGATCCTATTGCTATGTGCCAGGATGTAGATGGGAAACTAAGCCAGGTGTGGCTTGCACTCTGTCCTATTCTGAATTTCTATCTACTGTGTGCACTGATGGGGCTTATCTGGATTCTACATTTTAATTCATCTCTTGTTTTTTAGATTATTTTTATGAAGAAATCAAAAATGAACTAAGCTTAAAGACAACAAATATTATTTTTCTGTATTTCTTTCAATTTCCTATTGTGGGACCTGCAGCACTTCTCAAAGTTTCCCCCAATTATTTTGGAACCTCTGGTATAACTTTTTAAAATTTTCTTTCTTTCTCTCATTCTTACTTAATATTTCTTAGGTGATATATACTGCTAATATAATCAGTGTCCACGCAGTCCTTCAAAGGAACTTTGAAGCTGCTGACATTGCCATGGTCTCTTGATGATAGTCACTGAAACTGAGTTATGTCAGTATTTTACTGAACTAATGCTTTCCTACTGTGGCAAAACTAAAGTTATTGTTGGTGCTGAGGAATATCTATGTGGCTATTCTGTCCTTCACTTAAAGGCAGAGAAGCCCTTTCTCCCACCTTTGTGGTGTGCTTGTATATGTGTGTCCCAGATACAAGCAGCCAGAGTAGCCACTTCATGGTTCTAGTATCTCATGGAGATTTTGGAGAAAAAAAGCTTTTATTTTCTCTCGAAGTCAATTTTCTTGGAATACAGGTGTGAGTCCATGAGACGGAGCTGAGAAATAAAGCACTTATCATAACTGGCTCCTCCTTCTAAATTGACATCATTCTCAGACTGAGCTGGCATGCTTCATTCTTTAGGATAAAGTTTTTTCTAGGTGGAGATATCAATGAAATAAATTCTTGATGGGCTCAAATCACTAGTTCTCAAGGGAGTTGCAGTAATATTTGAACCCTTGAGCATAGTTTATGGCTAAACTGGAAACAAGCTCTTCCTTTCTCTCCTAATATCTACTTCATGTGCCATAAAGTTGATTTACTAGACCAGATTTAATAGTTTTGTGCCGGTTCCATTTAATCAATGTTATTGTTCTCAGGAAATGGAGGTAGGTCATGTAGAAAACTGGGTATTTGAGTATATTCTTATAAAATTTCTTCTGTATGTATTAATTAGAGACACTTAACTTTAGCCCAGGACATTTCTGCCATTTTTAGCTTAGGTGGAGGATCCATCCCCAACTGACTTCTAGAAAGTGCCAGATACTATGGACTGAGCAGAGTTTGGTTTTCTGAGAGTTAATACTGCAACAAGGTATAGGAAAATGTCTGGACTTCAGTGCTAAGACAGAGGTACAAAGGAAATATCTAAGGTCAAAGCTGTGTGTACTTAAAGTCAAGAAGACAGGAAGCAGAGTTAGGGTACCATACTGACTAATATGAGGCTTCTGAGACAAGCAGGGAGGCTGTTGTCTGTAAAGCTCAGATAAGCAACTAATCAATATGGCAAAGGGTACCTTATTAATAGTAACAGATAGGATTTTTGCTGGACAGCAACACATATGAGACTGTCAATAGTGATGAATATGAGCCAATGCATGTCAAGCACAGAGGGAGGCTTCAGACAAGATCTCCTTGGAAACAATCAAAAGGAGGTCCTTTATCTGGAATATTGAAGGCTGTTTTTTTTTTTTGTTTGTTTGTTTTTTTCCCTTATTTCCATGACACAAACAAACTTGTCTGATGACAAGTTTGTGCTACAGGAACCTTTTGGAAATAAATGTTATGTGTTCCTTTGGGAGTGTCAAATCAACCTCACGTTAAGCATATCTATTGTCCACAGGTAGAAATCAAATTTACTTATGTAATAACGAAAAAGCATTTACCAAGTAGGGTTTTTGGAAGGTGGAATTCCGAGAATGTAAGTCACCTTTTCCATCAGGGAAAACGTGAGGCAGACAGTAACCTCATTGTGGGTAAAAATTTAAACCGCTTTTATAGATCTCATCCTCTTGTCTATATCTAACCCAAAAGAAGAAATAGGATCTCTACTTTATGTATACTGTGTGGTTGTATTAGAGGTATCTCACAGCTTGCTTGGAAAATAAAATAAAACTTGTGTAGAAATATCCACAGTGTGCCACATATTGTGCTAATACCATGGAAATATAAAAGAAGTAGAAGCTATTTTGTAAAAGATATCTGTATTTACATTGTAATTTTGGAGTCTGGCAGATTGTATTATCTGAAGATGACTACAATTGCATATCCCATCCTATGTGCTCTTCTGCAAGGAGACTTTACCTCTCTTCCATCAAGATGTGTAATCTCTTTCTCTACTCTGAATCTGAGTAGGCTCCATGACTACTTAGGCCAATAGTATAAGGCAGAAATGATGCTGTGCATAGTTTGTGGTCAAGGAATATCTTTTCAACTCTGTAGAAGTGTTTTTCTTGGAAAAGTGGAAAAAAATACTTCTTTAAAGGAATCCTCATCTGGATTACACGATGAGATATTTTCAAGGCAGAAAATATCAATCTGTTGAAGTCTGAATGTTACAGAAGAACAAAAGCTGTTTGCAGAAGGTATGTTACAAAGAGATCATCTTATTACATTTGTGTTTTGGTACGAAAAATTTTTTTATGACTAGTGGTTTAATATACTTATTTTGATTTGCATTAATGAACTAAGACTGTTTTAATACACTGGATAGCAATAATACTATTAGTCACATTTAGTATGGTAAGCTAGGTATTACTTGGGAATATTACACATGATAGGGAAAAGTTAGAGTTAACTGTGTGTTAACAGTCAGATAAAAGAGTTGGAAGAGATAAATGTGATTCTGAGGGTTAAAAGCTCTGAGTTTTGAAACTGGGTAGATTTCAAGGAAAAACTGACTTTTAAATTCTGCCCATCACAAACACATGCATCTATGCTGTCCCACTGCATTATGAAGGTACTTACAGATGATAAGAAACAAACATTTGGATATCACTTATGATGTGGGTTTATTACAGGTTTACAGGACAAGAAGAAAAGTGCAATAAGCTACTTCAACAACTAAATCTCTAGGCCTCAAGGAGCTCTTTGTGTGTTCCCAGAAACTTTTAGTTGTCTCAGTAGATGCAAGGGTCCATTGCTGCTTTTTCTAGTTACTCATCGTTCCATTTATTTTTCTGCTTGTACTTGTGTCTACTTCTTGCTTTTCTCTTTTTTTACTTCCTGGCTTCTGCTTACTCATGATGTCCACTTTCTCATGGCTCTTGCTTCTTTATTTATTTCTGCAAGCCTTTCAGATCCTTCTACTCTCTGGTCCTCCTCTAATTAGGTTGGATAGTACACTATGAATCTTTAAATGACCTTGTAAACTCAGAATACTCAAGTCAAGACACTACCTACTCTGCTAGCCAGCATCTGGCAACTTTGTTCAGCAGGAGACAAAGGTGTAGAAGAGGCTCAGGGTCATGGTCAGCTTTCCAGAACTCTGCTATGCAATTCACTGTTAGTCAGTCTCACATTGTACATTCTGACCTTAAAAAATAATAACCGAATATATCCAGTGTGGTAGTATACGGTGTGGAGGAAGCCGGGAAAAAGACCCTTCAAAGACATGGAATTCTGAAACCACAAGATATCCCTTCCTCTGCTTTGGTTAGAGTCTGGCTACTTTTACATGGAGGCCCTGAATGGTATCTAAATGATGCCATTTAAATAAATGTGCACAGTTTGTTGAAGTCAATAAATATTTACTGTGGTATATTGTGTCCATTAAAATTTATTTTAAATCTCTCACCTTCCTTTGTGTGTATTGCCTCATTATTAGCAATATCATTGAGAGATCCAAGGTTATTATCTCTTGAGGAAGAATGCAGTTTTTAATGATTGCTCAGTACTCCTCAAGGTAAGAATATTCTTGTTTCAACACGTGGCCCATCTATTATATAGTGTGCATTTGAAAGAATCAGGCCACAGCAAGGTAGAGTTGACATTCATTTTTTTTGGTTCATCAGGTGTAAGAAGATGAAGAACAGCATCAACACATTCATGCTGTCATTACTGACAAGTTCAATACCATCTGGAGAGCTGGCTCTGGCAGTTACTCTGTAAGACTGGCTAACCAAAGTCATTTTACACTTCTGGAGAGAGCCTTAGAAAGAAATCACTGATTGAAAATGAGTGAGTGGCATATTGCATGGAATATTTTTTAAGAGGGTTGAGAAAGATTCAAGCTTAGTGTATTTTCTCAAGTCTGTTTTGTTTATTATCCAGAGGCTATACGACATTCATCCTGAGTACATGTGCAATAAAATTTCCTTTTCACCTGCAAACTTTTCCTACCAACAGTCTCTGAACTTATTCAGACATCAGCTCTGTTGCATGCTAGAATCTAGGGTCAAAAAGATGAATAAGAAGGTGTCTAAATAAGGTGAGAATACTATTAAAAAAAGTGAAGACAGGTGTAAGGTCATTGATGTACTACAGCTGTTGTGATAGAGGTTTACACAGATGTGGTGGAGTTGTAAAAGATGGAGTGAGAAAAAGATCCTAGATCATTTAGTAGGGATTTCAGACAGGTGGTAGTTCTTTACTGAGACCTATTAGATATACAGCCTCCATTGACTGGTAACTTACTAAATGCTGTGTACCCAACTAAGTGTTTAACCTGTCTGCTCTAATCAAGTCCTATCAAAAGTCCTAGGTATTCCAGTTTTCCTGCCATTGATTTCTATTTTCTATCATTGTAGTCAGAAAAGATACTTGATATGATTTCAGTCATCTTTAATTTGTTAATATTTGTTTAGTGGCCTCAAATATAATCTATCCTGGAGAATGTTCTGGGTATGACTGAGAAGAATGTGTATTCTGCTTCTGTTGGATGGAATGCTCTATATATGTCTGTGCGGTCCATTTGCTCTAAGGTTTAGTTCAAGATAGTGATGGATAAATAAATAAATAAACAAACAAACAAACAAACAAACAAATAAATAAAGTTTAAGCCAAAAAAAACACACACAAATAACAAAACAGTCAGTTGGTATTATTCTATTTTTACTTAAATGAATAGATCTTTATTCAGACAAAAGGATTATGTGAAGAAACTTAATTCACTTGCCCAAATTTACATAGTAAGTGATGTAGCCAGGATTTAGACTTAGCTCCTCATCATTGCAAAGTCTGTGATTTTAATGATTATACTGTACCAGTTGTATGTGTGTGTGTGTGTGTTCATGTGTGAAACATTCAGATAAAATGAGATATATGAGTGGAATCAGTCAGGCTGGTCAAAACAAAACTAAATTATTCCAGATTAATATTACTATAAATTAGACGTAATTGAATGTTGGGGGTCAGGGAAGTAAGAAGGGACTAAATTATGAAGGCCCTCACATCCTACATCTTATTTCCAATGAAATGCCCTTGAAGATATTTAAACTAGGACATCCAATAACAAGATTAATTTTAAAAAGGTTATTCTGGGTCAGGATAGAATAGAAAGGAAAGCAAACCATTTCCATAGATTAGGTATAAAAGGTGAAGCATGAACTAAGACTGACGTTGGGAGCAGAGAAGAAGAGATAGATAAGATAAATATTAAATAGATAGCCATCATAGAACATGGTCAAAACTTGACAATGTGGGGATAGGGTAGTCAGGAAGAGAGCAGCCTACTTTTCTAGCTTAGTTGACATGACACAAGGTGAGATCAGTTACAGAGTATAGAGAATAAAGAATACAGGAGAAAAAATATACTGGTAGTGTTGTGGTGCAGAAGATGATGAAATCAGTGATGAAAATGTTGAGGTGAGAAACCTAAGACACATTTGGGCAGCTGAAATAGAGTTCAGGGTTGGTGGGAAGATGGACTGGAGGAAGATGGCTGGGAACTATGTATGTGTATGGATATTCCATGAGACAGTGTAGAGATTCCCCTACAGGCCTGTGAAGTTATTTACCTAGGAATGGCTTCTGCTACATTTATATAAGAGGATGTACCATATGTTAACTTACTTTCACAGAGTATTTAAACACATAGAAAGAAACATTTTATGCCTCCCTTAGACTAGGGAGACATTCAACGGAGAAGATGGAGAGGACACTGTTTGCATGAATAGCCCCAGTTCTTCATCCTTCCCTACATACCCATTTTTTTTTTTTGCCATGTGGCTTTGCAGTTAATCTCATTAAAAGGTGGAATTTCTTCTCTGCCCATGTATTCATTTTTTAAAATTTAAATTTTATTTTTTAATTGTACATATTTGTGGGGTATAGTGTGTTGTTTCTATACATGCATATATTATATAATGATCCAGTCAGAATAGTTAGCATGTCTATCATCCCAAATATCTATCTTCTCCCCCTCCTCTCATTCCTTTCCCCTCCCACAACCAGTATCTAGTGACCACTCTTTTACTCTTTACTTCTATGAGATCAACTTTTTTTAGCTTCTACATATGCATGGGAGAATAGTGTATTTGTGTCATTTCTGTCTGTGCCTGGCTTATTTTACTTAACATTATTCTCTCCAAGCTCATCCATGTTGCTGCAAATGGCAGAATTTCATTCTTTTTTATGGCTGAGTAGTATTCCATTGTGTATATGTACTACATTGTCTTATCTAGTCATCTGTGGAAGGACATTTATGTTGGTTCCATCTCTTAGCTATTGTGAATAGAGCTGTGATTGAATAGAGCCATGAAAAACACATAAGTGAAGGTATCCCTTTGAATTGTTGATTTCCATTCCTTTGGATATACACCCAGTAGTGGGATTGCTGGATCATATGGTAGTTCTATCTGTAGTTGTTTGAGAAATCTCCATATTGTTTTCCATAATGTCTGTACTAACTTACATTCCCACCAACAATATATAAGGGTTCCCCTTTCTCTGCATCCTCACCAGCATTTGTTTTTTTCTATCTTTTTCATAATAACCATTCTAACTGTGAGAGATGATATCTCATTGTGGTTTTTATTTGCATTTCTATGATTATCAATGCTGAGCATTTTATTATATGCCTGTTGGCCATTGGTCTTTTGAAAAATTTCTAATTACTTCTTTTGCCTATTTTTAAATCAGATTTATTTTTCAGTATTGAGTTGTTTGAGTTCTCTGTATATTCTGGATACTACTCCCTTGTCAAATGCAGAGTTTACAAATATTTTCTCCCATTCCGCAGGTTGTCCTTTTGCTCTGTTGGTTGTTTTCTTTTCTGTGCAGAAACTTTTTAGTTTGATATAATCCCATTTGTTAATTTTTGCTTTTGTTCCCTGTGCTTCTAAAGTATTATTCATAAAGTCTTAGCTCAGGCCTATATCCTGAAGTGTTTCCCCTATGTTTTATTCTAGGAGTTGTATAGTTTTGGGTGTTTCATTTAAGTCTTTAATCCATTTTGAGTTGATTTTGGTATATGGTGGGAGATAGGGGTCTAGTTTTATTCTTCTGCATATGGATCTCCAAATTTCCCAGCAACTTTTATTGAATAGATTGTCCTTTCCCCAGTGTATGTTCTTGGCTCCTTTGTCAGAGATCAGTTAGCTGTAAGTATGTGGATTTACTTCTGAATTCTCTATTCTGTTCCATTTGACTATGTCTCTAGTGCTAGTGCCATGCCATTTTGATTACTATCGCTTTGTCATATATTTTGCAGTCAGAGTGTGATACCCCTTCTTTGGTTTTTTTTGCTCAGGGTTGGTTTGGCTACTTGGGGTCTCTTATGATTCCATGTAGATTTTTGAATTGTTTTTTCTATTTCTGTGAAGTATGTCATTGGTAGTTTGATGAGGATTGCATTGAATCTGTAGATCACTTTGGGTAGTATGGTCATTTTGACAATATTTATCCTTCCAATTCATGATCATGGGATATCTTTCCATTTTCTGTGTGTCTTCCTTAATTTCTTTAATTGGTTTTATAGTTTTCACTGTAGAGATCTTTCAACTCCTGGGTTAAATTTATTCCTAGATATTTTATTTTTTGTTATTGATGCTATAAATGGGTTAGCTTTCTTGATTTATTTTTCTGCTAGTTCATTGTCACTGTGTTGAAATGCTACTGATTTTTGTATGTTGATTTTGTATCCTGCAACTTTATTGGATTTTTTTAAATCATGTCTAGAAACTTTTTGGTAGAATCTTTAGGTTTCTGTCTATATAAAATCTTATCATATTCAAATAGGGACAACTTGACCTCCTTTCCAATTTGGATGTCCTTTATTTTTTTCTCTTGCCTAATTGTTCTGGCTAGGACTTACAGTATTAGGCTGACTAGACATGGTGAGAGTGAGCATCCTTGTCTTGTTCCAGTTCTTAGGAGGAAATCTTCCATGTTTTTCCCATTCAGTATGATGTTAGCTATGGGTTTGTCATATATAGCCTTCATTGTATTAAGATACTTCTCTTCAATATCTAATTTGCTGAGTCTTTATCATACATGTTGAACTTTATCAAATTTTTTTTGCATCTATTGGGATGATCATATGTTTTTCTTCTTTCACTCTGTTGATGTGATGTGTTATGTGTATTGATTTGCATATGTTGAACCATCCTTGCATCCCTGGGAAAAATCCCACTGATCATGTTGTATAATCCTTTTGAAGTGTTGTTGCATTTGGTTTGCTAGTGTTTTATTGAGGATTATTGCATCGTATTCATTAGAAATATTGGCCTGTAGTTTTCTCTTTTGGTTGTGTACTTGCCTGGTATTGGTATCAGGGTAATGCTACCCTCATGGTATGAGTTTGGAAAAATTCCATCTTTTTCATTTTTTTGAAATAGGTTAAGAAGTATTGATTTTAATTCTTCTTTAAATGTTTGTTAAACTTCATTAGTAGAGCCATCTGGTCCTGAATTTTTCTTTGTTGAGAGACTTTCTATAACTCATTCAATCTTGTTACTTATTATTGGTCTATATAGGTTCTAGAGCAAAGCAGTATGTGTTCTAGGCCACTCCCCACACTTGGTCTAGGCTTGTCCTGCCAAGGTATCTGCTAACCTCTGTCATGAGGATGGGGGTTGGTGTGGATCTTGTGCCTACCTTTTCACCACAAGGGAAAATTCTTCCTGCACTAATCCCAGTGTTAGAGACATGGCAGTTGAGGCCCTGTGCCTCTCTCTCCTCTCTTTGGCACCATCCTGGGATTTTGTGCTGCACAGGGATCTCACTAGTCTATTGCATCCTACACTCTTCCACTGGTGCTCCTGTCAATATTTAGCTGTCTGTTAGTTGTTCTGGTCCTTGCCTGTAGGAGAAATGTGCTCAGAGCACCTCTAGTCCTCCCTCTTGCCCCAGCTCCTTCTTGTTGTCCCTGGATTCTAAGTTCAGCCATGTAATTTGAGTTGGCCAATGGGAAGTTAGAAGGTGTGATGAATGAGAAGGCTTGTGGACATCAGTTATAGAGTATAGAGGATCACTTATAGAGTATAAAGAATAAAGAATACAGGAGAAAAAAATAAATCAGTAATGGTGTGGTGAGGAATGATGAAATCAGTGATAAAAATGTTGAGTTGAGAAACCTGAGAAACATTGAGGCAGCTGAGATAGAGTTTGGGGTGGGTGGAGAGAAATGTGTGGTCCATTTCTGCTTTTGTTCTTCTGCTTTTGACATGAGAATATAACCAGTTTAGCTCGCAGGTGAGAGATGTATGAAGCAGAGCTGAATTGCTCTAGCCAACACCCACCAATCCAAATGCATAAGCCCCAAACTGGCAGCCATTCAAGCCCGAGATATGCAGTAGAGCTCATCTGAGGCTAGAAGAATTCTGTTACTGAGCTCAGCCTAAATCATCAACTAGTGGACTTGTGAGCTAAACAAATGTTTACTGCTATAGGCTGCTGAGACTTTCTGTTTATTTGTTTCACAGCGTTATTGTGGCAACAGATAACTTATGTAGGTAGGATAAAAGATAAAACTGCTTTATTATTGGATTTTGGGGTGTCTTGTGTTCTGACAATAATCTAAATCACTCCACTCTGCTTTCTTAAACTTGACATAGTCATAACCAAGAGTTACTATTGGGATAATCACCAAACTTTGATGCTTTCGAATACATTAAGTAGCATACCAATTCAATACAGACTATGAGATAGTTTTGTTAAAATGAAACAAAACAAATTAATGTCTCTAAGAGGAGTGTAGAGTCACAGTAGCACATTCAAACTTAAGGCTGATTATGATCTGGGTGTTTTTTGGAGAAACACTTTGAAATGATTTTCAGTGATTGCAGGGATTGACACCAGGTGTCTTCTTTACCACTTTGACCTTGTTCTCTCTGAGCATAAACATTACATTTTGGAAACCAGAGCACATACATTGTACTCATAGTTAGATATATTGCCAGGTTAACATGCAATTTTCAGCCTAAATTATAGATATGCAAATAGTGAAAATTTCAGGACAGTTAAAAAAGAAGATGTCAACAGGGTAAATAATGAAAAGTGGGGAGTGTTGTGTCTAGATGTAAGTTGGTAAGTGCTTTTCCCCACCAGATCAACCATTAATAATGTATTATTTTATTATTTTTGTTTTGTTTTGTTTTGTCCTCGTCGAGGATTGGGCACATGCAACATTTTTTCTAGGCACAAACCCACAAATTCATACACACACACACACACACACACACACACATATGTATATGTATATATATGTATATTTATACGGAGAGAGAGAGAGAGGGAGAATACATAAACACATTAAAAACAATGGATATTTAAATTGAGTTAATATCTATACATCTGGATCTATGTTGGAGGATATACTCTTATATCTTGATTCTTATTTTTCTATCCTCTCTCTTATGTTCTTTTTAAAAAGCCTGAAGTGGGGCAAAGCAGAAGCTAAATGTTCATTCACTGCTGTTTCTTCAATTTCCCTTCTCCCTTCCTCTTCTCATTCCCCAACACCCCTCCCCCACAACTAGGGCATAAAAAGCATAGCATGCCCAACATATCATAAGTTGAACGCCCAAATGTTCATTGAAATCCTGACTAGGAATCTTATAAAGTACTTGTATGTTTTGATCTCCCTTCACCTTTCCCTCCCCTTTGAACTTCTGGGTTTTTCAATCATACATACTTAACTGCAGTTTATTCAGCCACACAATTCCTAATTCAGCTTTTCTCCTTTCACCTCACTCATGAATCTTCATGATGTCAAATGCAATAATGTGAAAAGGGTAGTGTTTAGAAGTGAGAAGATGTGGCTCCTAGATGACAGTACTAATGCCATCGATAAGCCCTTTAAATAAAATTATGTATTTCTTTATTATGCTCTCTGTTTCTCTCTCTAAAAAGAAGAACAGTATCTACAATTTGTTTGATGCTTACAGTATTTAAAAATGTTTAGTCAGTATTTCATTTGATTCCTTTGACACTGAAATAGGCAAGGATGGATATTATGCTCCTCTGGCTACCCTATTCCCTTGATATGAATGAGAAAAATAAGGTTGACACAGGTAAATGATGTGCACAAAGTCTCAGGATTAATAACTGAAAAAAGAGGGCCCAGAATTCTGATATTATCACTGACACAGACCTCTTTCTATTATACCTTGATATCTGTTGGGATTAAATCTGAGAATTTGAAAAAAAAATTATCAGGAACTCTTCCTTTTTTTCTCCTCAGCACCTAGGTTATATTATCAAGGATGGATACAACAGAACTTGTGATCTTTCAGCTTTTCTTCATTGGTCAAATGGGAAAGAGGATGGATGAGCAA
>NW_007730382.1:57485-62207 GCF_000696425.1 Galeopterus variegatus
AGACACACAGGATTTTAACTACACTTTAGACAATTGGACTTGGTGGGTGTATACGGAACATTTCACCCAACAACTAGAGAATATACATTCTTCTCATCAGCACATGGAACATTTTCCATAAGTCTCAACAAATTATTTCAAGCATCTTCTCAGACAACAATGGATTAAAACTAGAAATCAATAGCAAGTGAAACTTTTGAAGCCATACAAATACACAGAAATTAAACAATGTGCTCCTGAAGGACATATGGTTCAAAGAAGAAATCAAACAGGAAATCAAAAAATGTATTGAAACTGGGGCCGGCCCAGTGGCGCACTGCTGTAGTGCGCCGCTTGGGAAGCGTGGCGGCGCTCCCACCGAGGGTTCGGATCCCACATACAGACCAGTTCCCGCTCACTGGCTGAGCGAGGCGCGGGAGTAACACCGAGGGCTGCGATCCCGTTGCTGGACACGGAAAAAGACAAAAAAAAAAAAAAATGTATTGAAACTAATGATAATAATGATGCACCATTCCAAAACCTACAGGATAGTGCAAAAGCAGTACTAAGAGGAAAGTTTATTGCAATAAATTCTTACATCAAAAGAAAAGAAGGACTTCAAATAAACAACCTAACGTTACACCTCAAAGAACTAGAAAAACAAGAACGATCCAATCCCAAAGTTAGTAGACAGAAAGAAATAATTAAGATTAGAGAAGAATTAAATGAAATAGAGTCCAAAAATATGATAAAAAGATCAGTGAAACAAAAATTTGGTTTTTTGAGGAGATAAATGAATAGACAAACCATTTAGCCAGACTAACTAAAAAAAGGAGAATACCCAAATAACAATAATCAGAAGTAAAAAAAGGGTAATCATATTTAAACTGGAATAATTTTGAAAGTCACAGGGCATGCTAATTGGACATGATATGGGAAACAACAGACATAACTGTCGGTTCTCCCACTGCCGGAGACCGACAAAGCCGGGCTGGAAGAGACCCCGGACCAGCCGGCGGCAACCTCTTATGGGGCTGAGCGGGATGATGAGTGTCGCAGGCCCGATCCCCTCTGCGCTTCGGCCCCGGGGACAAAGAAAGAACACCGAGCCAGGAGAGCGGTCAAAGCCGGAACTCTGTTTATTACAGCAGACAGGGATTTTTTATAAGGTACTAGGGGCGGGGGAGCCCTTATCCAATAGGGAGTTGACACACTGCTATCCGGGGGGAGGGGTGAGGACAGGGCAAGTGGGAAAAAAGTGCAAAGTCACTGTACCCCGGAAGAGAAGGCAGCTAGCGACGTGTACATTAGCGCTTATGAAATGGCGGCGGCAAACTTATGCCTTTAAAATGGCTACTGTTGAAAGACAGGATTTACACATGGACAGGCACCTTATGGTGGAAATGCACCGAAATGTGGCCCAACACATAACTTGGGATAGTCTTGGGCAAACTGGAACATATGGTAATTTTAGGGATTCAAAACTAGGGATCTCCAGGAAAGCCTTGATGTTGTAAGGATTGGTAAGTCTTCCCTTCCTGCCAAGATCCCACATCTATCTTCTGGGAGAGAGATTCAATATATAGTCATATATGAGAGTACTTCAAAAAGTTCATGGAAAGATTCATATTACTTTTAATTCTATTTTCCATGAACTTCCTACAGCAATTGGTTATTGCTCAAGTTCATACCTTGCCCTTTCCCTTATCCCAAGTAGGTTTTGAGACAATCCATTTCCACAGAATGACCCTTCATTCTTATAGTATAAAGCCATGCCATTAATTTGTTCTTCATTCAGTTGATATAAGGCCTATTTTTATTGGTTGCACAATTTCCTTATATCTTCGCAAATTTGTTATAGTGTCTGAATAACCAAAGACATCAAAGTCTCTCTAATCTATTCTCCAAAAAAATGAACCTTAGGTTCTTCAAAAATCCCTATATTAACACTGTGGGTCTCCAGGACCTTAGAGATGATGAGAAACTAGTGGTTATAGGCTGAATTGAGGCCCCTTCTCCTCCCCAATTCATATATTGAAGCCCCAACTCCTAGAACTTCAATATGTGATTATATTTGGATAAGCTCTTAAGGGAAGTGATTAAGTTAAAATGAGGTCTTTAAGTGGGACCTAATTTAATTTGATTGATGCCGTCTTAAGAAGGGATAGTTTGGACACACAGGGAGAAACCAAAAATGTGTGCAAGAAGAGAGGAAAGATTATGCGAGGACGTGATGAGAATGTGGCCACCTGCAAGCCACGGAGAGAGGACTCAGAATAAAACCAATGCTACAGATGCCTTGATCTTGGACTTCTAGTCTCCAAAATTGTGAGATGAGAAAATAAATTTCTGCTGGTTAGGCCACACAGATTGTGCCATTTTGTTATGGCAGCCTTGGCAAGCTAATACACTAATTTCCACGTTATTATGTTTTTTATTACCCATTGTGTATTTTCTTTTTATTTTTATAGATCCACAAACTGCTTCCTAGTCTAGTTATTATCAGAGCAATCTTTGCTGTTTCCACCCCATGGTTATTCTTGTGACACTATAAAATATTTTCAGCAGGAGTAAAACATTTAACAAATTTATATATTAAGCAAATAGTCCTCGAATGTTTGCTGTATACCAGGCACTTTTCAAACACTATAGCAGATCCCAAGATGTAATGACTTTTAATTCATTAAGATAACAAAATCTAAGGTTTAGGTATATATAGATATTACAACTGTTTTTTTTTTTTTGACACCAGTTACTTAGGAATTTTTTTATGGCATTAACTTTTAAAAGGGAAGAAAAAAGCACATGTATTTAAAGCAACATTTATTTTAAAGGTAGATTTTTAAAACGTATTCAGAAATGCATTTTCTTTAATAGAGAAATCACAAAATTCATTTAATGGCACATATAAAAATTAGTGTCTAGATGTTTGCTGTTTTATAATTTAAAAAGTTAAAATTAGAAACTCACAGCCAGGTATTTTCAGACTATAGATGCTCCTCAAATTTTGGGTGAAAATATTAGCATTCAACTGTCCATTGACATAACTATAATACCAAAACCTAAATGAGGCTATCAATGTCTTGGTGAAAATTGTTGTAGTAAAGACATTTCCCCCCATGTCACTGAAGATGACAAAATGAGCCTTAAGTCTGTGGTTTGGTTATTTCAGGGATACAATGATTGCTTGTTGTACCCTTCTGTTGTGTTCTGCAAAAATTAAAGTGTGATCTAATACTTTGGTAGTCCAGTAGCACTTTAGCAGCCACTGGATAAAAGTACTTTCTAAGTTAATGTTCTTTCTTATTAATAATTGTCAGAAACTGAGATAAAGGAAAGCTTGAGGTTGGAATTTTCCTCCCATAGGAACACATCTCTTAGCTCTTATGAGTTTAGCAAACTTTTAATATTTTAATGAAAGCTTTTTATGTGCCTATGCTACTTAATATTACAAATTAAGGTCTATTCTCCTCCTGATATGCACATGTAACTCCATTATGTGCCATCAAGAGGAGTGTGGTAGAAAAGCTTCTATCTGTATGGAACAGCACATGCTTTATGCACAGAAGGTCAACAATCACGCTTTGACTAAGCTAGGGCTATTTAATGAGAACTTCAATGCTTTAGTAAAAGTGTTTTCATTTTAGTCAAAGCACCAGAGTTGGATAATGATAAATTTCATATGTTCTTAGTCAAAAATAATTTTATGGTTATTCTAATGTCATTCTCCACTTCCAAAAAAAAACAAACACATGCAATCCCTGGTGTGAGGGTTACATCGGGACTTTTGGAGAAGCACAGATTTAAGCTTTAATGGCTAATATAACTTGGTTAACTGCCACAATCTTTCCACTCAAACCCTGATGACCTGAATTCACTGGTTTCTTTACTAAAAGTCAGTGGTCTACCACTAGGAGGGAGAGATAAAATGTGTAAAACAAATTCTTTGGCTATCTAACTAATACTTGATTAAATGATAAAATAACTAGGGATAAGAATTACTTGTTAAAGGAAGAAAAAAGTTTCACAATATAATGCCATTTCTAGTGATGGACAAAAAGAATGTATTTGGGTAAAATACTGCGTGGGCAAATCTGACTGTTAGGAAACTTCCCAGACATTTTTATTTTCCTTCCAGAGCAAATAACCAGAAACATTTTCAGCCTAATATTTCACCCATTCATATAATGTATTAATATGGTCCTTAGAGAACTGCTCCTTTGTATTATTGTGGAAAAGGAAAGTATATGGACTTTCATCCAAAGAAACTACACACCTTATTTAAGAATAATTAAGGAAGAGATGTAGAGGTCATTTTCTTTCTTAAGAAACATCAAATGTCATTGGAACAAACTGATAAGGATAAAATCTTAATGATGTATTTGAGAGATTCTGGGCTAAATATTTAGAAATCAAGCTATGTCCCCACAAGTGCCACTATTAGTGCTTCATTCTCTAGGTTAAGGCACTTCTCATGAGTGCTAAAAAGGCCCAAAATGAAAGGAACGTAAGAGGTTACATGCTCCTGATTTTATGAGGAAGTTGAAGGCTCAGAGGCTTATAAAGGGTTATCCCCTACTAACACCCTACTGTGAAGTTTGTCAGATCCTTTACAAATGATAACTGGCTATAGATGTTGTGTTAGTGAAGAGGTTGTTCAGAAGTCAAAAGAGACAGTTAAGTGCTTTGGGATGTTTTCCAGTTATCTATTCCTGTGTAACAAACTATCACAAAATTTAGGAC
>NW_007730382.1:62725-65902 GCF_000696425.1 Galeopterus variegatus
GGGCAGCGGGCCTGAACCTCCCAGTAGCCCCTTTTATCCCCTGCCATGGGATGAGCAAGAGAGGGAACCGGTAGGATTACTCCTGCCACCCTAGTGGCCAGGAGAGCCCGGGAGGAAGGTGAATGTGCCGCCTGCCTATTCAGCCCACAGAGAGACACTCAGACGCGGCAGGGCTTCCGTCAAGCAGTTCCGTTTATTTTCATACAAGCACCTGATTTTATAAGCATATAGCAAGGGGATTTCCTAACTTCAACCTATCATCTTAAAGGTCATGTGAACATGCATCTTGCTCTAATGCTTTGCTATTGCAATCATGCGGTGAGCACGAGTGCGGAAATATCTTTTATCCAATAATTTTAAACTATGTCTTTCCTTGGCCACTCCCCGGTGGCTTCCATCAGGCACCATCCTTATCTATCCTGTCCAGGCGAATGTTTTCAACAATTACATACATGTATGTGGGTGGGGTTGTGGCTAGTTATCTGCCCTGGGAGGAGGTGTGTGGCCTCAACACCCCAACATCCACACAAGGAGATAATGGTGGATAAGACCAGGTGATAGTAGTGGAATTATTGAGAAATGGTTTAATTCAGGATAAAGTTTGATGGTAGAGCCAAAAGGACATCCTGATGGATTGGACAGGGTTTGTGAGAGAAAGAAAGATGTATGCAAGACTACTCCAGTTTTTTGGGCGGAATAACTGCAAGGGTTCTCACTCCTGAGATGGGTCAAGAACAGTTTTAGGTGGAATATCAGGAGTTCAGTTTTGGACATGTATATTTGAAAGATCTATTATGGACTTTGAAAAAGTTATATTAAGTGAAATAAGTCAGGCACAGAAAGAGAAATACTACATGTTCTCACTTATTTGTGGGAGCTAAAAATAAATAGATAAGTACACAAACAAATGAGGGGCGGGCAGGGAAGAAGATACAACAATCACAATTCCTTGAACTTGTTAAGATGAGTGAACAGATATGATTTTGATGGGTGGGAGGGGGAGCCGGAGGGGGAGGCGGGAATAGGTAAAGGGACACAAAAATCAACCACACTGTATATTGATAATATAAATATATAAAATATAATAAAAAAATTCTGGCACAGTTGGTAACGTAGATTTGGGACACTGAAGAGAAGATTGGATAGAATAAATCAGTTTATGAGTCATTGGTAAATATATCGTATTTAAAGCCACAAGTTTGGACGAGCTCACTGAAGAAATCAGTGCATATCAGGAACAGGAGGTGATATGGGATTAAGCCCTGGGGCTATTCAACATTAGGAAGTTGATTCAAGAAGAGAGTGTTGCATGTGCAAAGGACAGAGAGATTATTTTATGTAAAATAAAAGACAATTTCGAGTAGGGAAAACTGCACTTTGACTAGTTAATGGTATATATCAAGGTATAGCCATAGGTTCCATATAGACCCTATGCCAGTACAGAAAAATGGAAAAACTTTGCACACAGTGTGACATGGTAAAAGGGAGCTTGAGGAAGACCAATCCAGCAGCACAGTGTGGGTTAGATTCAAAGAGTTCAAGTTTGGTTTCAGAGAAATGGGTTAGAGAATAAATGGTATATTAGAAACTGTAATAATTAGTGTGTGTGGGGGGGGAACAGTCTTAAAGTCGGTATCAAAGGCATTATTTACCTTTGTTACACATTCTGGAAAATTTCAGGTGTGGTCTACTTTGCCTCATTACCGAATATAAATAGTGGGAGAAAGTGTTCTAATAACACAGGGTTACAAAGGCAATAAAAGCATTAATAGATAAAGTCTGGATCCATGATATTTTCAGAACAATTGATAGATGAGCAGGTAGATACATACAGAGAGAAAGGAAAGAGAGAGAGAGAAAAATATAGTATAGTCTTTGTAGTCCTTCATACTTTCTCACTGTGATGGTTAATTTTGTGTGTCAACTTGACTCAGCCACTGGGTGCCCAGACATTTGGTCGAAAATTATTTTGGGTGTGTCTGTGAGGATGTTTCTGGATGAGATTAACATTGGAATTGATAGACTGAGTAAATAGATTGCCATCCCTGATGTGTGTGGACCTTATCCGATCAATTAAAGGCCTGAATAGAACAAAAAGGCCGGCCCTCCTATAAGTAAGGGGGAACTCCTTCTGCCTGACTGACTTTGAGCTGGGACATGGGTTTTTTCCTAGCATTGTTCCTGGAACTCCATCATCGGCACTCCTGGGTCTCCAGCTTGCCTACTACAGATATTGGGGCTTGTCGGCCTCCATAATTGCATGCCAATTCATTATAATAAATCATATATCTATGTATGTATACATCTATACATCTCCTATCAGTTTTATTTCTCTGGAGAATCTTGACTAGTATACTCACTAAGGAATTAGGGAAATTATCAAATAGGTGTGATCAGGGAAAAGTTATTCTAATAGCCTGTGGCCTTGTACTAATTGATAATTTTCTAATGGCTGCTGCAGGATCGTAACTTTCTTGTATCAAGACTTACACCAACAGCTGAGAACTACTAGTCTTTCACTCTGTCATTGCACAAAACTTGCATCTAAATAACAGGCTCTGTTTTTTTTAAAGCTCTGGTTATTGCTTAAGTCATGTTCTACTGTGTTAAACTGTATAATGCTAAAATAACAGAAGTGCTGCTCTCACTCAGTGTGTGGTCTATATGATTCCTCCTGTTACTGAGGATCAGTTTCTCTCTAGGTCCTGTGCCATCTCTCATTTTGGACCCATCTCTTTCTTATCTGTGTTAGACTATGGTGCACACAGGGTTTTGTAGGTAACCCTTGCCTTATTTATTTTTTGTCCACTCCTTCACTACCTTAGAATGAATATAAGCATCCTTAATTCAGGCAGGCTGTCTATTTTATTCATTAGGATGTACCCAGTGACTAAAATGGTTCCTGGCACAGTAGGAATTATCCAAAAATTCTTTGCTAATTAAATGACTGTCTGACCGACTGAGTGAATGTAAGGGACAGGGCTTTTAAGTTAAACTTGGTATTATAAAGGCTATCATACTATGAAGCTTTCTTAACCCAAAACTGCTTCCATTTTTTCATGATTAAATATTTTCCCTGGAGATAATCACAGTTTTTCTTAAAAGTTTTATATTCACTTCTTTAAGATCTTGGAAACTGAGAGAAGATTAACCTAAGTGTTCCAAAAGAAATAAAAC
>NW_007730382.1:67177-95115 GCF_000696425.1 Galeopterus variegatus
GAAAAAGTAACCAGGAAAGAATACAGAGGAGAAATAGTTTAAATCCTGTGACAAGAATTACAAAGGAATAAAGAGCAAATTGCAAAAAGAAAAAGAGAGAAAGCTGGTGTCGACTAGTGTTTAGAGAAATTTGGCTGTAAATAACGCTGGAGGTATGCACAAAAAAGCACTCCTTGTCAAATCCTAGTAATTCTTTTTGAATGATTACTAACTTTTGGTTTGAGTCTGTGCTAAAATATCTGGAATGTGTTTGGCCTTTTCGACCTCTTGGTCTATAAATTCTTTTGTCTCAAGGAAGCCTGTTTGCCTGAGTCTCAATCAATTGTCCTTCTCTTTAGTCAATTTACAGGATAGCACGGCAGAGTCCATCTGAACAGACAGACAAAATGTACAAGAGTTAATTAAGGAAGTATTGATGAAAACATGATTTGTTTCTGATGCTTATCAACCAAAATGGATATTAATCCAAGGTTTTGCAAGATAGCAGACTCAACTCATCTATTTCCTGGTGTCCCAGTTACAATTATTTTTGAAATATTATTCATAAGACTTTGACTCAATAAATGTAACTGTCTTAATGACATTATTCATAAACTTTATGTGCTGTGTGAGAAAATATACTCCTATCTAGCATCTAAAGATGTAGACTTGTACAGATTTCCTAACATAATAGATGCTGGGGCCCCCTATGGGTAACACAACTTCTGCAAAGTAACCTAGTTTGCATCTATCTGCCTGAAGAAGTTAAGTCTTTCTTTTAGATTGCAAGTATTCTAGGATTTCTGTTTTTCATTTGTTCATCATGGTAAATGTAAGCAAAAATTTATTGTTTAAACTTTCATTTTTTAAACAGCTACATTTTCTTAATAACACGTGGAAGACATTTCTTAATGTTAAATAAATGGTTAGAAAGATGTTTACATACTTATGACCTAAACTGGACATTGAGGAAGTGTTGCATTCTTCCTATTGCAGTGAGTGATACTCTGTACCTCAAAGTTGGGGTTTCACTTCTAAACTTGAGAAATCTCAATGATTAATGTTACCCTCATTGGCTGACATATCCAGCCTTTTTAAGATCTTCTTTTAGTTAAAATTGAGTTCAACACAAAATTTTCATGTAAGTTTTGTCAAGAAAAATAGAGTAATTTCATTAAAACTTGGCATAACAAGAATTTGAAGTGTTGTTTTTTATTATTACTATTATAATTATAATAAATGAATGACAATGTGTACAGGTCAAGGACAGAAGGTGGAACAGAGGAAATAGCCAAACTTCCCCTAGAAGTAAAGGTCAGTTAGATAGTGAGTTTCTAAGAAAGTCAGGACTTCGTAAGGTTCTGGGGAAGAAGCTAGTCGGCAGATGACATGATATAGTTTGTAAATCACTGCTTGTGGTGACTTTAATATTTTAAATATTTTTTAAACCTTAGATGCACCAATCATATTGTAGATAGGTATTTTTGNTGTACAGGTCAAGGACAGAAGGTGGAACAGAGGAAATAGCCAAACTTCCCCTAGAAGTAAAGGTCAGTTAGATAGTGAGTTTCTAAGAAAGTCAGGACTTCGTAAGGTTCTGGGGAAGAAGCTAGTCGGCAGATGACATGATATAGTTTGTAAATCACTGCTTGTGGTGACTTTAATATTTTAAATATTTTTTAAACCTTAGATGCACCAATCATATTGTAGATAGGTATTTTTGAAAAAAAAATAGTGTCATTTTTATTTGTCTGTCTGTGAATGTATTTGTCCTTTCTTTTTACCTAAATAGTATTGTGCTTTAGATTTTTTTTCCATTTCTATTTTCTAACTGAACAGTATGTTTTTAATATTCTTCCATAGTGCTCTAAGTAATCTAGCTCATTGCTTCTACATGCTATTTGATATTCTGTGGTATACAGTCAATACCTTTTACTCTTGCTTCCATGAGTATAATTAAATTCAGGAAGTGAGATTTTCTTTACCTCGATGAATTCCTGAACTGCTTTTTAAATGTAAATAATCTGTGAAGGGTATCTTAGTCTGAGTTCTCCCTGTGAAATATTGAAATAATAGGGACTATTTAAATAAATTTTTAAAATATTTTGCAACATTTGAGGTTACAGACTTGATTTTTAACTTACTGAAATTGATTTTGAAAATAAATATCTGCATAAGATCCACCTTGTTGTTACTGGATATACATAAACAGAAGCATCACTAAAATGATGTTTTCCAGGGTACATGATAAACTCTGTAGATAAATTCAACAAAGGATTTCACTATAATCTATGTTTGGGAAACATTACAAAGAAGCTTATTTATCAAATATATTTGACATAAAACCAGTGAAAGAAAAGCAAGAATTTTAGCACTAGTGCTCAAGAGCATTGACCTAGATTAATTAGATTCTAGAAACCCAGGTGGAGCCTCGGTTCATATCCTGGCTCTACCATTCACTGTCTCACACTTGGCAATGCTCTCAGTGCTTCTGTTTCTTTTTCAGTAAAGATTATTAGTAAGACAAAATGTGTTGATTTGGGGAAAATTCTTAGAATACAGTCTGACACATCATAAACAATACATGTATTACGATGATACATACACACCATAGGCAATACATACATGTATGATGATACACAAAAGTGTCTTTAACCCCTTATGATTGACTGAGATATTTTGCATTCAATTTTATTTTCCTGTGACCATTGCTGGTCATGATGCACTAAACTAATATAATGACTCATGATATACTATTGAAAAAAGCAACATAGTGTATTTTCTTCTTGGAAAATCATAATGTACATATAATGGTTAAACACATAGATATATTCTGCAGAGAAAAGAAACCTGTTTATTATTTTTTTAGA
The DNA here is from genome assembly GCF_000696425.1 of Galeopterus variegatus. Lineage (NCBI taxonomy): Eukaryota > Metazoa > Chordata > Mammalia > Dermoptera > Cynocephalidae > Galeopterus > Galeopterus variegatus. The sequence continues at coordinate 70,027 of NW_007730382.1, forward strand.
CAATATTTCTGAAGTTTACTTCTCCATAGAAATCTTTTCATCTAAGCCAGTTTTGGTAGATCAAATTCTAAGAAGGACCCCCAAGGTTCCCTGCCCTAATTCTTGGGATTGTGAATATAATGAAATAGCATACCTTAATTATGTCAACTTACATTGAAAAAGGGATTTTTCAGATGCAATTAGAGATACTGATCAGTTGACTTTGAGCTAATCAAAAGGGAGATTATACTGGTGGGCCTAACCTGATCACATGAACCATTTAAGAGCAGGGAGTGAGTTTTCCCTGGTGGCGGAAGAAAGGAAAACCAGAGAGATTGAAAACATAAGAAGGATGTTCTATGCTGTGTGCTGCTGGCTTTGAAAATGGAGTGAGCCATGTGCAATGACCGAACAGTGCCCTTTAGGAGCTGAAAGTAACTCCTGGCTAGCAGCCAGCATGGAAATGGGACCCCAGCTCTCTGATGGCAAAGAACTAAATTTTGCCAACAATTTCAGTGAGTTGAGTAGTGGAATCTCTCTTAGAGTCTGTAGATAAGAGCCCAGCCTGGCTGACATCTTGATTTTGACCTTGTATGACTCTGAGCAGAGAACCCAGCCATGCCTGCCGGGACTTCTGACCTACAGAACTGCGAGATAATAAAGAAATGTTATCTTCAACTGCTACATTTGTGGTAATTTGTTACTCAGAAATAGAAAACGAAGGCACTAGAACACATAACTATAAATCAAATCAAACAAATAATAAGAGAGTAAGTGTAATTTAAATGTGGAAGAAAAGGTTTAAGAAAGGATTTCATGTTGATTTTAACTTTGGTTATGCCTTAAGGGTACAAGTAAGAAAAAATGTCAGTTTGTGAAGGGATACCATTGCGCTATATAAACTTTATGTTGTTAAAACAGTGCCCTATAAAAAGTAGTAGCAGCAACAGGGCAAGGCAAAAACAAATAAAATCACTAAATTCTCTTTGTGCGCTCATGCTGTTTTTTGTGTCTGTAGTGACCTTTCCTCTGTTCCATCACCTCAAAAAGAAACCCCATACCCTTTACTTATCATACCTTTCCCTCTACTGCCTACCTCCCTCTTTAGCTCTAAGCAACCACTGTCTCTATAGTTTTTACTATTGTGGGCTTTCATAAGAATAAGTTCAGATAATATGTGGAATTTTATGACTGGCTTCTATCACCTACCAAAATGTTTTCAAGATTCATCCATACTATAGCATGTACTTCATTAGTACTTCATTCCTTTTTATGGCCAAATAATATGCCATTGCATGGATGTACCACATTTTAATCTATTTGTACATTAATGGATATTTGCATTGTTTCCATCTTGTGGCTATTATGAATAATGTTGCTGTAAACATGTGTGCACTAATTTTTGTGTGAACATATGTTTTCATTTCTTCTGTGTACATACTTAGGAGTGGAATTGCTCTTTAATATGGAACTCTATCTTTAATCCATTGAGGAACTACTTGACTATTTTCCAATACAGCAACACCATTTTACATGCCCACCAGTAGTATATGAGGGTTCTAATTCTTCCACATTCTCACCAACACTTTTTATTATCTTACTTTAAATTTCAGCCATTACTTTAGGTCTGGCTCATATGCTGTCACTTCCACAACATCATTCCTGATTCACTGGCAAAACATAAAAAATTATTCTTTGAACTTCCAAAGGATTTTAATTGTTTATTTCTTAGGGGTCACATCAATTTTCCCATTGTATTATTGTTAGTATGGGTCTTATCTGCCTACCAGACTTCAGCATCTTTACAGCAGGATTTGTGTCTAATCAAAGTACTACTGTTCTAGGTGGTTTTAAACATAAGAGAAGTTCACAAAGTAAATATATCGGATGACCTTGTTCAGTGTAAATAATGTATGACAGTTTCTGCCAGTGTGGGCCAGGAGAGGTTTTCTGGCTCTATTGTATGTGCACAGAGGTAGTCCACATCAAGGCTTGTGCTAACACTTACTAATCATATGCTTACAGCATAATTTCTTAAACTTTCTGAGATATTTCTCTGTCTACAAATATGAATTATAATATATAATATTGTATAAGATTACTGTAAAGCATAAATGTGATAAATTATGTAAAACACTTAGAATAGTTCCTGGCACATATTTGATGCTCATTTAAATTGTAGCAAAACTGTTCTGATAAGTAATTTTTAAAAATGCAGTAATCCCTCTCTACAGCAAATTTCCCTTAATAAAATTCTAATAATTTTCTTCTGGTTACATTTTATTAACTTGCAATAATTTTTAGTTGTCCATGCTAGATAGTCTGCTGTACAATGGATTGCATACATCTCTGTCTTTTGCTTCTGTTCTCTTGCTCACCTCAAAATACACCTCATTCATGCTGGTATATCTCATAAAGCATATCACCTTTTGCTGTGCACATTACGAATTTGGTGCTTAAATTCAACCTGATAATATGGCATGATTCTCAGTGATATACAATTTCAAAAACTTGAATATTTATAAATGAGTGTGGAATTGAGAGGTATGATCACCAAGAGTTGGAACAAGTGGATTAGACAATACTCCAAGAGATCCAGAAGAGGGGTTTTCATCTTTAGAAAAAAAAAAAAGCATATCATATACACTCTCAGGATGCTATTCGACATAAAAATGAGGTCATTATTAGGCTTTTTACTGCAAATTTTAGCCATTGCTTTGAAAGCTGACTAATAAATGTATTCTTTTATTATTTATTTGAGATACTATCAAGGATTTCTTACAGATACTCTAATTACTAGTAATTTCTATGCAATATCTTAATCATTTTACCTATGAGTTCAAACAACATTTTTTATAAAATCTTTACTCTTGTGTGGAAGGGATTATTATGTTTACAGTCTGTATTGTACCGGAGAAAATGTATTGAGAACCAACAGATTCTACTACTTGCTGACTATGAACATCTCTTTCAGCCCTAGTTTCTTTATTTACAAAACAGAGATATTAATATTTCCCATGTTTATCTCACAGATATGTCTAGTGCACTAGCTGAAAAATGTTCAGATGGTTCCACTTCGTAAACTCCAAAGTGTTACACCGCACAGGAATGTGTTACTGTTAAGTACTAGACCATAGTCCCTGGAAACTTTCCTTTCCTTATTCCCATCAAAATCTACCAGTGAGGTTTTAAACATTACAGTATTCCATACCAGGAATTCCCTTTCTCCAGGACTTACTATCTAAGTTGTTTTCTTTGATAGATCCTTGGTTTCCACGAGACACCACCATGACTTTTTCATAGTACCTTTTTGCATAGTATCCTGATGCAAGTACACTTGTTCCATAGCCCTCCACCATCTGGTTTCAGTCCATTTACCGCCGTATCAAACACACAGTTCGCTATCATGATCCTTGTATTACTAAAAGTTTCTGTTCAGGAAACTGAAGCCATGCAGAAAGAGATTTCCTACTGGGAATTAGGTATTCACAAAAGCATTGTAAGCAGGTTGCCATTGGATTTTTAGTTACAAGATTAACACAACATCGGGCCAGCCCGGTGGCGCACTGGATAGTGCGCCGCTTGGGAAGCGCGACGGCGCTCTCGCCCGAGGGTTCGGATCCCACATACAGACCGGTTCCCGCTCGCTGGCTGAGTGAGGTGCGTGAGCGAGGCCGAGGGTTGCAATCCCGTTGCCAGTCCCCGGTCCGGTATGGGTGCGACACTGAGGGTTGCGATCCGTTGCTGGACACGGAAAAAGACAAAAGACAAAAAAAAAAAAAGATTAACACAACATCATAGCTGCGATAAAGACAGAAAAAAGAAAAACGCAAAACAAAACAAAACGGAAAACAACCAATAAACCTGTTATTGCCATGGCTACTACCACTGCCACCATACACCCAGATGATTAGTGACAAGGGAGTGGAATATTCAGCCTGTCTTAGGCAAAAACACTAGTACTTGCTTGTTCACCACCACTGTTCCCAAGTGCCATGTGAATACAGCTAATTCACACCTAGGAACCCAGTTTCCAAAGGAGTCTAAGACATTCAATGATTACCCTTTTAACCTCTCTAAAAAGGAGAATGAAATGAAGTATGAGAAAGTAGTTCTAGTAACTATCACGTTCCTACTTAGTGTAGTTACGTTCATTTCTCCGGTTGTTTGTCAGTGGCCTTGGAGTTTCTCACCTTCAAGCCCCATGTCCCTTCATAATCAACAGCAGCTGCAGTTCTACCTTTGCCTGTTAATTAGGTGAGGGGACACAAGTCGGCCTGCACTTATGGGGCATTGTAATGAACTAAGGTGCAATTCTTTATCTCCTCTCAGTTAAGTTGGTGTGTATTTGCAAAGGCAATAGAAAGGAGTTCTTGGATGTGTGTATTTTTGAAGAAGCATGTTACCCTGACTGAAAAACTTATTTCAAGATTTGATCAATCAAGAGAAAAATAAGGAGACAGATTTCTGAATATAGAAAAAGGGTCTTCAGGCTTTCTTTTTATTTCCCATGTGAATGAAGAGAGATATTTATCCAAGTATAGTGTTTGTCAGAAGACAATTGTGTCCATTTTAGTCCTTTGTCATTGTGACACTGATAAAAATCCCTATCTCCAACTGAAGGATATATTTAGGTACAGATTCTTGCCATATTTTTAGGCATTTACAGAGTGTCTTCATATTCTGTGATTCAATTCACAGCTTCTCTTACAGATGCTGGAGAAATCCAAAAACTACTAAGGCAGTTTTGGAAAGACTGCTGAGATCACCTGCTGTGGGAAGCGTAGTTACAGATACATCTAGCCACCACCCCTCTGGACCCACCACCATGGCTATTCTGAGCCACACTTCTCCAGAATGCTCCCAGCCAATGATTAAGCATGACAGGAAACCAGTGGTGAGCCATTCTGATGGAACATAGTACTTCTGTAGTAGGCAGGTTTGGCTTGGGAACTCCTATCTTTCTGGATGAGATTTTCTCAGAGCCGTACTGCACCTGAGACTCCACCTGCTCAATCCTCCCTTTTGCACTTTCTTTAATACATGTGAGACCTGCATTGCAGTCTGAAGGCTTTCTTTGCCTACTCCTGCTTGCTCCCCTTTATTATTTGTGGGTATTTCCACAACAAGTCTCTGGAAAGTCTACTCCTGTCTTAGTGTTTGTTTCTAAGATGACCTGGACAAATATAATGACTTCAAAGATTATAATTAAAAATTATTTTGGGGCCGGCCCGGTGGCACACTGGAGAGTGCACCGCTTGGGAGCGCGGTGGCGCTCCCGCCGAGGGTTCGGATTCCATGTGGAGACCGGATCCCGCTCACTGGCTGAGCGCAGTGCGGGCGCAACACCGAGGGTTGCGATCCCGTTACCGGTCAGTAAAAAAGACAAAAAGGAAAAAAAAAATATTTTGAAGATTTCCACCTTCTTTGAGAATAGAAATTGGAGAAATTGATATATTTAGAGATATAAAGTTATTTCAAGAAGAATTTTAAAATATAAATCATGTAGATTCTGAGATGGGGTGATATTGGAATACAAGTTAGAAAAGTACTTCTTAGAGAGCTTTAGTAAGAGAGTCAACGTCAAGATACGTATCAATAATACCTAAATTAATGAGTTTGATGTTAACTAGTAAAGGTCTCATTCTTTCTTACTGAATAAACCTTCTTTGCTGTTTAATGAAAGACTGCCGTCAAACTTTTGTTACTAACCATCCCCACCCCCCGCTCCCCCTTGCTAGTTTTAAACGTTAGGCTTCATTGTGGGTTAAATACACCCAAGGTCCCTAATCAACATTTATTGCATGCGTTTGCAAGAAAATGCATTTGAGTTTCAAATATGGAATGAAACTTGATTGTAATATGGAGACTACCTGAGCTTACTGTTGTTATTTCTATCTCTTTGCAATAATCATATTACAATTTGTGAGCTTATTTAGAATGTAATTATTTTTCAAATATTTGGCAACTCATTCTTTCCACAAACATAAGAATAGCTTAGATGGGAAATATTTGAAATAACTATGTATTTTGAGTATAGTCACTAAAATACATCAAATGGATTTTCATTCGTACAATTTTCCATTAGATAATAATGTCACATGTTTGCTTGCTTTTATTAAACTTAATATAATTCCAGAAATAGGTTATATTTGTTTTTTTCCTTGTTGCCTCAATTCATCTGGAAGCTGATTCTGGGTGTGTAACTGATTCCAAAGGCAATTTTCCTTCATTCCAAGTTTTCTGAACTTCTAGGAGAGCCTAAGCTTCAATATCTATTTTCTTAGAAAGGCTTCATTTGTATGGATGTCTTTAGCCTGATTCCTACCTGAAAGTAAGGATGACTACAATTCTTTTTTCCAATTTTGTAATAAAACCTTAAATCAAAAATCACTAGGTAAAGGACTTTTTCCCCTCCTGGTTGAAGACAAAATCTGCTTTCTTGTTTACTTATCATTTGGTGGTGATGCAATAAATAAGACATCAGCCAAAGAGTGACTTTGTCTTTTTCTGTTCTTTCTTTCTACAGGTTTTGTTCCACATGGATTTGGGTATGATGTGCTTTAGCAACTTGACATCTTGATTAGGTGTGTCTGTCAGGCCAGCTTAAAGAGCATCCTCATCTCAGAGTTCTCAGGTCATGACATTATACTCTCAGTATTTCTAGCCTAAATACTCATGCAAATGGAACTTTTTTGTTTTGTTTTGTTTTGTTTTCTTGGTGATCTTCAGTAGGGAGAATTGAATTCCAGTTACCATTGGAAACGTTAATTTGTTGGTTTGTTTTTTTAATGATGGCTCACATTAAAAGTAAAATCAGGAAAATATTTAAAAAGTCTATTGAGATGAGGGCAAAGCAACATCTAAACAGATTCTGAATTTTATCCTTCTTATAGAATACCCAAAACACAGATTTAGAGGATCTACTAGTAGCCATAACTTATGTTAAAACAGAGTGTTAAGTATTTTTATGTGCAAGAAATAATATATTTGATTATCTTTCCTACTAAATATATGCACATGTAATTTTCCTGCTAAAATATATTGGCACCAAATCCATACATTTGTACTTTCACTTCTAAAATTTTCTTGGTTTAGATGTAGTTATTAGCAAGTCATCTGTAGCAGGTGAGCGCATTTTATGAGCTGGCTGGCAGATGTCTAAATGAATGACTTCTGCACCATGTCTGACACATGCCGTAGAGATTAAGATCCTTATTCTCTTCGGCAAATAAAATAAAAGTTCTAGAATTTTCATGCCCCTGTTAGTTTCTGCTGCCACTTAAAGGTCAATAACAAGTAACAAAGGAAGCTGTATAGTTAACCTGCAGTAGGAAAATGGATGTTGGCCTGCCAGATAATGTCCTCCATTTGAATCTTGGTCTTTTTCTGACTATTTGTGTGGCTCTGGGCAATGCATGCTACTTTTTAAAATCACAGTCTCTTTATATGCAAAATGAAGTGCTCCTATCAGATGTTCCTCAGCATTAATTCTAGGTTTGTAATTCTATGGATTATTATTATTATTATTATTATTATTATTATTATTATATCTGATTGAATGACAAAGAGGTAGTTCTCTGTACTCTGGTGGCCAAAGTTATCACACTTTACACAATTAGACAAACTAATTATGAACATGATAAGCATTTGAAGTATTGTGATTTTTCCAGTGACTGGAATATTTCTAAACAGTGTCAGAGGCTGATGAAATGCTTTTTTTGATTCAAGAATCTTCAGTTGTTTTCCCCCTTTTTTCTGATTTTCTGTCTCCTTGCAAGAGGCATGGGTGTGGACTGAATGAAATATTAAGATCTCTTCCAGTTCTATGATTTTATGAACTGTTACTTGATAACTCTGTATTTTTCTAATAAAATAGGGAATTTTTCTGATTTTTATTCTACTGTTCTGTTGCTGCTCTTTCTCCTAGGAAAACAATATTTCTTTCCCAGATGACCATATCTCATCGTAATACAGAACAGTTAAAATGTGCAAAAGCAAAGTGTCAGTTGCCGCCAAGGCCTCTTAAGAACTTTCATCCATATTCTAGTTGAACTCAAGGGTTTATAAAAATTCTATTTTCTCATTCCTCATACAATGCTAAAATACTAATCCCGATCACAGTGTGAATATATTAGTTTTAGTAGGAGTACTTTCAGATGCTAAGTAATTAATCCTGAGAATGGTTGATAAAAACCCCTGTCATATCTTTGAGAATTTGAGAATCTTATAACCTTTCTTCCTGTTGTAAACACATACTTAGGTTGTTAGAAATAATTTTCTTTAGTATTATTGGTTATATTATTTTTAGTGAAAAACAAACGTGTCAGGATATGTAGAAATATAGAAGGAATCAGTGATATGTGAGTGTTGATGAGCACATTATTATATTTTTAAGGCTTATATATTTCAAATTATATGTATACTCTTCCCAGGGTGATTAGATCCTTTCTAGAGTTAAGGTAATGAAAGCTTTATTTGCCCGAGGGGACACAAGGAACCATTTACGAGAGTGAGGCAATTAAACAATTGTATAATATTTTGAAAATATTCAATATGACCCACCATTTGAATTTCACATCTAGAAGACTCCCTTTCTCATACTAGAAGGTTAGCATAGTTAGATTCCCACACCTGCTCCCATCTGTCATTTTTTTTCCTCTATTAAATTATATCTTATTTTACAAAATATATTTTTCTAAAATAAATGTAACAATATAGGATTGTTAACAATATAGAATTTTGCAAGTGTAACAATATAGGAGTGGGATGTTTAATTTAAAAGTATTAAAATAAAGTGATTTTTAAAAAGTATTTTATGTGAAAGTAATTATCACCCCCAAATTGTATCTTGCAAATTGGGCCTAATTATCACCACCATATACTGAGGACAAAAAGGCAAAAAAAGTGGGGGTGGACAATCTATCATAAAACAACAGGAAGGAAAAGTTGAGTCTGTACTGCTTTTGGTGTAAGAAAAGGCAGGTGGGAAAAATAGATTAATAAATACAATTTATAGTTAATCCTAAAGTCTCATTACAATTTATATCAGTCCCAATAAATACAAAACATTTGCCAAAAATTGTTGGTAAGTGCAACACTAACAAAGTTAAAAGATGCAATTCGCCCTTCTGCTAGTTCCCCTTTCCTACAAATACAATTAGCAATAAAATAGAGGACAACAAAACAAGAAAAGAAGTGAAGATCCTAGGAAATCTACAAAATGGATTCATTTTTTAAAAATTGTTAATAGACTGTATTTTTTATGTGGTTGCATAATAACATATTTTTTCCTCGCCTTCCCGTAGGGTAGGTACCATGTTTTATTCACCTTTTATATAACATCTAGCATCCAATAGGAATTCTAAACAACAAATGATAGCGTGATAGTTTTATTATTTATGCCTTTTAATAGCCCTGGCAAATAGTAAATAACACCATTTCCTTCTCCCAGAGGAGGAAGAGAAATACAGAGGAACGTAAATGAATGAGTTACATAGAAGGGACACAGAATCTTTTCTAAATAATAGCTTATTAAGAAGTTGGAAGTCTTATGAAAAGATGATTTCTGGGTTCATTTTCGACACCAACTATGTAGATACATCCCTTGAGAAATCACTGAACCTCCTTGAGCTTATGTAACAATAAAATGAGAGGACAGGATTAAATGATCTCAAAGCTCCCTTTCAGCTCAGGGAGTCTGTAAAGCAACAGTGGCACCTAAGACTTACTTATGACTTTGCATGTGTAAGCTCTGTTGAGTACTTTCACTTTAAGAGCTTTACATGGATTGTATAATGGCCAAAACTCTGGTACTATTATTAGGTGAGTTTTATGAGAGAACTGATGCGTAAGGATGGAGTATGTTATGCAATGTCACATGTATAGAGAGCAGGGAGTTGAAGTTTTCAACCAGGCATTCTGACCTCAGAGTCTACTGGCTTCAAGACAGTGCTTTCCATCCCCCCTCCAACATGATTCACAAGCCAATCAAGACTTAGGAAGTCACAAGTGTGTGAAACCTGCTTTCTCTCCAACTTTATTTTCCCTGGGAAGATGGTTATTTGCCCATCAGTCTGGCCTGAGCTACAGTGAAACACATTTCTTCTTTGGTTAACATTTTTGTCTATGCTCTCTCTTTAGCTATAATCAAGAGGGTGGGATATCTACCAATAGGATATTTCTACTGAGTATTTTCCAAAGACTGCCCAGGCAGTCACTGAACATAGATCAGAGGGAGGTTCATGGAAATTATAAATGAACAGTCAAGGGAGAGTCTTTTGTGGCAAAAATATAGGAATGTCTCCTCAGGTCAAAGTCAAAGTAAGGATGAATTAACTCCCAAAGCAATTTTGAAAAGGTGAAATTCAATGATATTGCGGTTGTTGGACCAGGTGTTAAAATGTTATTGGGTGTTAATTTAATTTTCATCCTGTCAACACTCATCTGAACTGTAACAGCTGCTAAACACGGTTCCACAAGAGCAAACCATCCTCGCAGAGGAAGCAGATGCCTAATCAATAGGGCCAATAGAAATGTATGGCTCAGCCAAGCAACCCACACAAGGGGAAATGAATCCCACAGGGCCCTGTCTAACCTGAATGGAAAAGAACTTTAATGATAGTGAGACTATTCAAGCAGTGAGAAGTGAAAGTCTTGGATTGGCTTCCTATTGACTGTTTTTTTTTTTTCTTTAATTCTGCATGACCTTGGATTGGACAATGCCTTGGTTTCTCTGTCCCCCTGAGTTTGCAAAGGTATTGCAGATGTAGTTTCAAGTCTATTGCTGTCTGTACTGCTTTTATCATCTTACAGGTCTTGCACATTTCACAATAAAAATCAGCTTTTTCTTAACAAAACATACTTTTGTTTAGCTTCTAATATTAAAAAAGATAATAACAGCGACGTAGCTATAGTTTCATCGCAACCTAGGGTGGATAGGAATCAGTAACATAAATAGGAAAGAGGATTTCTGGCTTTGAATAATTTCTTGACTATTATAATTATTTATCATAGTAAGATATGTAATCTCCCCTTCCGGAGATTTTTAAACAGAAAGGTTGACTGCTATGTTTATATCAAACGTAACCTTACCTAGAAATGATAGTCTGACTAACATATAATCTCTTAAGATTCATTCTATTATACATTTAATAATTTTTCTGCCAGTTAGTATTCTTATGCAAAGCATCACCTTTGTTCTTGCATCTCTGACTTGGTTATGAGTCACTCTGTGAGCATATGGTGGTATGTGAGGGACCACAGGGGAGTTATGGTGTTCTGGAGCTTCAGTATTAGTAGAAGATTTGGGATTTATTTTTTACATAAATAAAAACAACTGGATATTTAAAAAAGTAAAATACAAATTTTACATGAATGTTAAAAAGATGCATATTTCAAACAATTTGACTGGTGAGATAGGCCCGTTTGGCCTACACAGACACTTTAGAATTGTTCTTCTTTGTGCTCACTTCGGCAGCACATATACTAGAATTGTTCTTCTTTGAGGTATCATCAGTAAAAAGGTTCACTGTGGCTATTTGTCTAGGACATATTCCTGGAGGAGAGATCTTCCATTTTCCTGAACTTGTTAAATATCAAAAATCCAAAACAACACAAAACAAACGAAAAAAACCCGCCCGTCATCTTCTTAGAATTTTATGGAGTTTATATTGTTTCTTCCCTCTCTCTTTACTCCTGCAGAAAGTAGAATATTTAAGGATGTACGCAGTGGGAATTATTTAGCTTATGTTGGAACAGTAGTCATGTGACTTTACTGCAATAAAAGATAGTTTTGAGAAGATAAAATAATTGTGGTATATAGGCTGACTGCCCTTTTCATTTTTTTGAAATAAGGTGAGTTGTTATTGGGGTGAATTCAAAAGACCATCAAGTGCACATTGAAGATTTCATATCATGCAATTCTTATTACAAAACATAATTGCAAATAAGGCAGATAAGAGGAGCTGAGCCAAGCTTTAAAGAGAACGATAATTCTGAAACGACTCTTCAGAGCTCTAGCAGTAGGTGAAAAACAGAATGTAAGATCAAGAATTATATTTCTTAGCATTTAACTGAAACTGGGGACAAGAGTCATTATTGATTATGTTAAATGTGACAACACACTAAATGGCTCCCATTTTGTGTTGGGTACTTGAAAAGCTTCAAGCTTGGTGCAGGACCATAACTGCAGGAATTCTTTCTTTTCTTTTTGTCTCCATCCTCATCTAAACTTCCTCTTTCTCCCACCCTCTTTTTTCCTTAATGGTAGGAAATGAATGTAGGTAGAGCAATTTGATGAATGGATTTTGAGCAATTTCAGTGAAGAAATATGTATTTACAATTTAAATTGGGATCCCCAGTGTGTTAACACATTATCAGAGTCATTTATAACCTGTATTTTTATGGCTGTAAATGAATTTCATTACATAATTTAGATGAAAAAAGATAATAGATTAATGAATGTTATTATTTTCTTATTTTCACTAATTAGGTTATTACTAAATGAGATCGGCTAAATTCTGAAGCTTTTAATGGAAAACTGATGTAGCTATTGTGAGCCCTGGAAATCTATTTCTTTGTTTTATCACTATAATATATATATATATATAAAGATCTATCACCAAAACTTGATATTTAATTCAAATTAAAGGGCATTTTTAGTGTAATAATCAACCTTATACGATTTATGAAAATTTGTTTTTTTAAAACAAAGTACATAGAGAAATTAGTGCTTTATCTTTTATAAATAGCTTTCTAGAGAGAAAACTGCTTATAGCTGTTCACTTTGTTCTCAATGACTTCAGTACAAAGATGAACAATTTCAGGTGCCTCTTTATCTTGACCATATTGTCTAGTAACAAGTGTGATTGTATTGAAAAGAGAGTGAAGTAAATAAAAAATAAGAAGCTAAAAGGAAACAGGGAAAAGGCTAGTAATACATGCTGAAAACACCTGTAAGATTTAGCTACGCCCTAAATTTTTAATTGGTTGGTTCACATGTTACTCAAGAATTTAATGGGGAAGATATTAACTTCCAAGACTTCACTTATTTTCATATATATTATTTATTTGAGGTTTTGGGCTTATTTAAATTTTCTGATATAAAGTTATAATAATATGACTTCCACTACTGTTGTCATATAAATACTCATTGCCTTTCTTCCAGGGAACCTCAAAGAGTTCAAATACACCACTTGGTATAAACACTGACATTTGCTCACACTTTAAGTCTATGCTTAAGTTTAAAAGTGACTTATCTTTCTTATAGAATAGGTACATCTTCACTTTTCTAATAGGTGTAATGAATTATTTAGTGTTTGTCTTCTTAAATGCACCCCCACGCTTATCACAGTACCTGATACAATGAATTGAAATGAATTGAAATCCTCAAATACTCCTTTATATTTATTTGAAAAAGCTTATCTACATTTGCTAGTTGGAGGAAACCAACACAAAGAGATTAAGATTTGTTCACGATCTCTTGAATCTCCAGAATCCTCATTTTCTCAGTTTTATTCTAATGCCCTTCTTAAGGTAATTCTATAATCCTTAAACTTAAATGTAGCCTATGGCTAATGAAAGCTGAAAGCTAAGACATACCTCTAAGCACAAGACTAGAATTTTAAAATGTTGGATCTTATACTAATCCTGCTACTAATAAGTTCAGAAAAGTTACTTACATAAGTATGAATATAAATGATCTCTGGGAAAGTTGTTTTCTTTTTTAAAAAATTTGAACAACATTATGCTGAAATTGTTATAAAGTGTATTTCCACGACATGCGGTGCAACATCGTTGTTTGAGAATTCCATATTTTGCTTTCTTTTCATAGCACTTATTGCTACTTTATTTACATATGTGTATGTGTGTGTGTGTGTGTGTGTATAATTCAAAGCGTTCATGGAAAAATAGAATTAAAAGATAATACAAATCTTTTCACGAACTTTTTAAAGCACCTTCCTATCTATCTATCTGTCTGTCTGTCTGTCTCTCTATGTCTTTTTCTTCTCTTCTTGATCTTCTGTGTACTTTGTTCCATGAGAGCATGAGAGGAAGGACTTTGTCTATGTTGTTCACTGCTGTATCCCACTTCTTAGAACAGTGCCTGGAGCAGCATTGGTGCATGGTAGGGTTGGGTGAATCAGCAAATGAATGAACCACAAATGTACGTGATCAGCAGTGGCTCTATAGCTTAGTCCAGTCTTAGTGAACTCTATGGTCTACCTTAAACTACCTTAAATGACCCTATTGAGAGCCTTGAACCATAACTTTTGATAATTGTTCTGGTTGCTTCTTCATTTTTGTCTTTTGTCCAAATAAATGAACTATGGGATTGTGTTGTGGCTAAACTTTAATGTAGGACCTCCTTCCACTGCTATTGTAAGATTTTAAGGTTGTGACATTTGTTGTTGCTTATAAAAAAATGATTTTTGTAGGACAGACCAATCAAGGATGATGATGTCTTAAGGTGCTGTGTTCAAGTTCAGAGATCTCTACTCAGGTGCACTTCCTTGTGCAGGCCATCTACTGGTTGAGGTTTACCTCAGCAGTGGTAACTGAAATGGTAGAGATATATCATATTTCAAGTAAAATGACAGTGTAGTGCACTAAGCAATCTCTGTAAAAGATCAACTATTTTGTGGAACAGCAAGCACTCAAATATAAATAAAATAACTTAACACTAAGCTATAATTATTACTTATTACTGTGATCTAATTTCGACTTCAAATCCCAAGCCTAAGTATCTCTCTCAAACTCAATCTTTTAATAGTATTAGAAGACTATTGGTTGCCTGAAAATTAAGACTTCATTCCATGTGCAGACATGAAGAGTTTCTATAAAGGCCAAATGACTGAAGTATCAATTTCCATGTTTTAAAGATCGTAAGAATTATGTAACTATGATATGTTTCCAAGAAGTAATTTGGAAATAGATTTTATTTAACAAAATATATTCATAGTATGTGACTGCTCTTTGAATTTTGGCATGTAGTAGTAGCATGTGTGTTGGTTTGCAGATGCAAGGAAGAAAAAAATAACTCAGGCTATGCTATGGTAATAATAAGTTTCTAGAGGGAGAGCAGGCTAAAAATAATTTATTGAAACTGCCCTCGATTTCTAAAGACATTCCTGAGTTCCATTTAGAACATAGCCATTGATTACAAAGTGTGATTTGAGAAGGCAAAAGAGGCCAATTTTACTGCAAACAAATTAAGAGATGCATATTGACTTCAGGGAAGTATGTCATCACTGAGAAATCGAAAGCAATGGGACTTTAGGAAATCAATCACCAGTCCAATCAAATTAGATTTTTTTTCTCATACTTAGTTGTTGGAACCCTATGTAGAATGTGTACATTTTTAGCAGATATAAATTTTTTTGTTTACCCAGGTCAACAAAATGGATAGAGGGACAGGTTACAGCTTCTTATTCATATTGCATATTTTCACAACCTGGAATCAAATTAGATTTTTTTTCTCATACTTAGTTGTTGGAACCCTATGTAGAATGTGTACATTTTTAGCAGATATAAATTTTTTTGTTTACCCAGGTCAACAAAATGGATAGAGGGACAGGTTACAGCTTCTTATTCATATTGCATATTTTCACAACCTGGATAAGACCTGGAAGTCCCTGGAATCCTATAGAAATGTATAACCTTTTTTGTCTCAGTGACCCATTTTTCTTAATGGGCTAGTTTAAGTGTCCTTTGGGAAGACATGATTCTCTGATCTGAGACCAATAACCACCTTGCCACATTTATTTTAAATCCTTTTGAAGACTGAGAAAAAAACGAGTATCTTTTCAATACATGAAAAGATAATAGCACTGCATTCTCGGCAGTTTCTTGAAGCTATATTCTATAAAACCAACCTCATTCAACATAATCATGCATACTTTTTTCAGAAATTAAAAAAAAATATTTTGAGAGTTGAAAACATATCCTCTAAATATATCAAACTAGATGTATAAGGTGGTTGAAGTAATGGGTTTGAGGCAGCCAGTAAGTCAATCTTAAATATCTGGGTTTAATTCAACTTAAGTTTCATCGAATACTATGTGCAAGGGTGTGTGCTAGCTACACTGAAGGTTATCAAAATGTGCTTGCCACAATTTTTATTCTCAAAGAGATTATTTTCTAATACTGTGTTCAATTAATAAAATATAGCCTCATAAAACAGTGGTGGCACAAATTTGATTGTATGTCTTACTATAAGTGATGTAGGAAAATAAAAGTAAAACTATTTTTGTGATGTCGGACAATAAAAGTAAAAATATTTTAAAAATATGTTTAGTTTTTCTTGATTTTAAAAGCTATTATTAGGAATATTAAAAACAATTATACATATTGTGAATTTTATGATTACAAAAGCAATACAAGCCAAGAGTGGAAAATTTGGATAGCACGGACTATTTCAAAAAAGAAAACAGAAAGCTTGGGAGGGGCCGGTTATGAGAGGCGGATATCACTCAAAGAGCGTTTCTCAAACAAGATAGTGAACAGCCCCTCCTCTCCCATCCTGGGAAATTTATCTGTCCCTGGGTGGGAGCAGTGAAGGTTTGGACCAGTGTTTTTCCTACATACAATTATATATAACCGTAATAAATTTTGAGGGTAAAATAAAAATAAAAATCATTATGGTAACATACATATATATATATCATTTTGTAACTTACTGAACAACATGTTTATTGTAAAAACCATTTTAATACCTACAAAATCAAAATAATCAGATGCAGTGTGATTAATTCAAATATTTAAATAATTACATCTCTGACAATTTTAAACAATGCTGCATTGAACATCCTTATAGAAAAATCTTTTAATTTATTTGCCTTTTTTCCAATATATTCTTTGATAAGTTAAAGTTTAGTATCATTTTTGGAGTAAAAAAATCGAGATTTTTATTAGATTTGCTTTAATCCTAAAAATTAATTTGACGAAAAATCTTCATATTTACAATATTTGAATTTAGCATCCATGTACAATGATTTTTTTACTTTATTCAAGTGTTTTTTTATTAGATTTGCTTTAATCCTAAAAATTAATTTGACGAAAAATCTTAATATTTACAATATTTGAATTTAGCATCCATGTACAATGATTTTTTTACTTTATTCAAGTGTTTGTATTATTCAATACTTTTGCAGTTTTCTTCACTTTAATCCTAGATATTCTGGATAAAGTTCATGCATAAATATCTTTTCTTATTTATTATTTTTTCCATTTTCTAAATATAGATTTAAAGAAAAGTTACTGTATTTTTAAACTATCTACCTTTCTAAATTCTCCTATTAATTTTAGTAATTTTTTATTTGACTGTATTCATCAGAATTCTTCATGTACTCTCAGGGTTTCTTCTGATTGCCAAGTGCTTTTCTTTTCAAATTCTCCTATTAATTTTAGTAATTTTTTATTTGACTATATTCATCAGAATTCTTCATGTACTCTCAGGGTTTCTTCTGATTGCCAAGTGCTTTTCTTTTTCCTTCTTTTCCACAACAGGCATTCTGACTCAAGCTGTACACATTTGCAATATCTGATTTTTAACCACACACTCTTCATCCTATTGACCCAGAGTGAAAATTGATACTCTTATCTGAAGGACTGTTCCCTTGAGTATATTTAAACCAGACCAATCTCTGTGTTTAATCTGGGTTCATCAGGAACCATTAGCCTTGATTGGTTTGTTTTTCTCCGCCTCCATCTCAGGACTTGATTCTATTGAGTTAACAACTACTCTCCCCAGAGAATAGCTACCACAAGCCTGTTTCAAGTAATTCCAATATCTCGCTTATAGAAATTGAACTGATCTTTTTTTTTCCCTTTAGTTTTATTTGAAGAACTGCTGTAATGAATTCTGTATTTGTTCAAATCTTTGAAGATCTGTGAGGATGAAGCAGTCTCTTGAATCTCTGTCATGTTGGCCTGTTATTTATCATAGTTTCCATTCTTCATTATTGAATTATGCAATTTAGTTAAAAAGAATAAGTATCATTTATCAAAGACATATTTTGGTATCCAATAAATCCTCATTAAGCATGATTTGACTAACTTGCGATTTATGGCATTTCAGGAAAGAACAAAGTATATGTTTATCTTTGCAAAATATCAGGGAAATAGATTAGTAAGCATTTTAGTAATGTAAATAAGACTGGGGAAGAATTATTAAGAGTAGACTATATCTCTTTTAAAATGTTCTAGAATAACACGTTACTCAGAAAGTAAGACAATCTGTTGAAGCCCTAGAAAATTACAATCTGTGAGGCCTACCACAGTTTTTGGAAGAATGCTTAATTGAGTTGTGCTACAGGTTTGTAGAATCCATCTTTAAGTACAGTAAAGCCCTCATCCAGATTTTGCTACTATAATTTTGAGGGGAATAAACAGCAGGAAAATCATTGCATTATTATTCAGAACATATCGTTCTAGCTCTACTTTTGAATATGTGTGATTTATGACCTCAAGTAAATATTTTACTTTTTCTGGGTCTAATTACTTATTACCTAAATAAAAATAGATCATTGTGCATACTTCACAGTTACTTGTGAACTGAGTGAACTTGAGTCTAAAAGCCACCTTGAAAATTGTAAATCAACAACTTTTGAAATACTCCCTAAGTACTAGATTACTTTTATTATAAATTCACAAGATGGCTTTGTCTTCAGTGTTTGAATTCTGTACAGCCAGGAGTACAATGGCATGTGCTAGCTTGTCTATAATATCATAATTGGTATGAAACAGTGTTGATAATTGCCTTGCCTACAACATTCTGTATAGTTCTCAACTTCACTTAATATATTTGAGCAAGTGGTTATTCATGAATAAATACTACTGATACCTTGGAAAAATAATGATTCCTTATTTAAGTTCTCAAACCCTTTTTATTTTGTAAATTAAATGCAGTTGTATTTAAGAGTGAGCTCTGATAAGCCTACACTTACTATTATACTATCATAACAACAATTTTAGATGTGACAGATTTTTAATGAGTAGATGTTATTTTTCTTATAAACAAAGGGAAATCCAACTTGAAGCAAACTCAAACCACATTTTTATAATAAGCTTTATAGACAAATAATATAAAGGCTTATACTGTGCTGTCACTAGTTAAAAATTAAGCTCAGAAAACTAACCTATTATTGATAACTAATATTGAAAAAAATTAAAGTTGTAAATATTGTCTTCTTGTATCCTTAGATATTTTTCTTCCTTACTCCAGGCAACTACACAAGAAATACTCCTTGCTTTAGGAAAGGACAATCTCAGGAAAACTGCAGAACAAAGGCATATACCTAACAGTCCCACCTTTTATATTTTAAAAGGTGCTATCTCAAGTATAACACAATAAGATTTGAAACAAAAATATATGATCACAGAAAAGGAGTTCTTTCTCAGAACCCTCCCCAGACTAGAGAAAGATCCTTGGATATGAAGGCAATCAAGATACGGGTATGGGTTTCTTACACCCTCCTCTTTCACTTGAGTTAATTCTAACTATCAGTAGAATCTCCTGATAATTTTAGGAATCTGCAATTAGATACAATCTGTGTTGCCAAGGTTCTATGTGCCTTGCTGTCAGAGGAGAATAAAAATGAAATGGCTAAATCAGTTCTCCATGCACCAATAAGACTTAGAGTATAGACAGATGGTTTTTCTGGATAATATTGGCGTAGCTTTCTGAGTCAAAAAAAAATTGAAGGGGGCTTTCAGCAGCATATGTGGCTTGCATCATATGATAAGAGACCACATGAAAACTGTACAGCTCAAATGATGCCATCGTGGAAGTATTAACTCCAGAAACTAGATTGGAGGATATATCTTAGTGGATGTCACTGTAGGCAGATGGTGATAAAGGACAAGATGCCATCAGTTCCCATGCCACCTTTCAATGACCTTGGTATTATAGACAACACCAGAAAAAAAGGGAAAGGGAGGAGGGATCCTTTCGCTTACTTTGAATTGCAAAATGGTGTGTTTGTTCTCCTGGGCAGAATGAGGTTAGAATTGAAACAGGGTTGAGTTATAGAAAATAAAGAAGATTGCAGTTTTGTACAGTTGCATTTGAAAATATTGTACCTGCTACATTGGTCTTCCCACCATGATAATTGGGTTTTCTTCTTAACATGGAATTCACCATGGTAACTCATTTTTATGGGTATAAAACACAAAACAAAGAAAGATAAGGAAGCTGGTAAATGGCTTTACACTAACAAGTTTTTTCCTTGTTTTCCTTTGACGTATGCCAAATAATTCATCTTCAAGGGGAGGTCCCTATTCTCTCTACTTTCATGTTTTAATGCCAGGAAAAGCAGATTATTTCCTCTTCACCTTTTATCCACTGAGAAATGATTTGAGGAAAGTTCTCACTCTCCCTATCTCGAATTTGTAGAAAGAAACTTTATTCCTAGTTAAAATCTCTCTAGGTATTAATGTTTTGGTTGTAAAATCTCTTTATCCATTTGTGGCACCTAAATTTTTATCAACAGGAGTTTGAGGGAAGTAATCTGGCTGGAAGGTGGAGAAGGGGGCTGCATTTGCAAAGATGGCACACTGACATGTCCTGTGTTATTTGGGTAGAGAGAATGGGTAATTTCACAAGGTTTATTCATCCCTCCAACACACACAGCCAACAGAATCTGAAGATGTGCTCTTGGTGGTACAGCCTTATTACAAGCCCTTCTTGTATGCTGCCCTTGCTTATTGCTTGTATATTTTATTTAATTGCTTCTCCATTTGGCTTCAAACGTGGTCAAGGATTAGAGAGAGATGATGATTCTCAATGGTTTTATGTTGAGAAATAGATTGCTGTGGATTGAATTATGCCCTTCCAAAGTCCATGTAATAGAATCTTAACCCTCATCATGACAGTGTTAAAAGGGCGGGAAATCCTATTATGGTAATTGAAAGGTAGGTCCTCAAAGACATGATTAGATTGTGAGGACCATGCTCTAGTAAATGGATTAATAAGTTGATGGTTTAACGGTGGTCATGGGTATAGAGGGCTTTAGAACGAGAGCACCTGAGGAAGTTAGTTTGTCTTGTTTCTGCCTTTTTTGCAATATTGCTGAAGTTACCACCAAAGAAGGTCCTCACCAGATGTGTTCCCTGGACTTTGGATTTCCCAGCCTCTGAGACTGTAAACAATGAGTAATTGTAAAAAATATAGTTTCTTTACAAATTACCCAATTCCAGGTTTTTGTTATAAGCAACAGAAATGGACTAATGCATAGGCTAACCAGAAAAAAATACACACACACACACACACACACACACGCATGCGCACGCACGCACGCACACACACACACACACAGTTCTTGGATATATTAGAACTGGGTTTATGTCTGAAAGCCTCAAAAATAAAAAACGCATGCACGCACGCACACACACACACAGACACACACAGTTCTTGGATATATTAGAACTGGGTTTATGTCTGAAAGCCTCAAAAATAAAAATAGGAATTGAAATCTTTGATCTTTCATTTTATTTTCAAGCTGTCTTAAATTATGTCACAAAAATAATTCTGGATCTGCCTTTTACCACTCTCCAGGGCTCTGTGCATTCCCTAATCCAGCTCTCACACACCCTTCTTCACTTTCAACACATTTAATCCTAAAATGGCAAGACAACATTCCCCTATTTTTGTGCTTGTCTTCTGTAACTCTAGGTCTTGGATAGGGATATATAGTAAGACCTGGAAACTATATGACTTAAGGAAGCTAATTTAATTACTTAAATGTAAATACTGAGGATTTTCATCCAAGTAGTAGAAAGTACAGCAGCCCATACAACCAAAAACACCAATTCTCTCTCAAGAGGTTCATGTCCTAGTAGAGTGAACAGACAGCAAATAATAAGCTAAAAAATAATCAAAATCACAATAAATACTATAAAATATAACACAAGGTTTTCTGATAGAGTAATCACTTTTTTACTTCAGATCAATGGTCAAGGACTGTCTCTCTGAGAAGTCATCATTTAAGCTGAGCCCTAAGTAATAAGAAGGAGATAGCCATGTGAAGACTGTGTGGGAAAGTTTTGGAAGCAAAAGGAACACTAGATGAACAGAAATCTGGTGATCCAAGAGCCTATTGGACAAGGGTGATGGCAGCATGAGAGAAAGATGTTTAGAGAGCTAAGTGTGGGCTGCTGCTAAAGATATCAGGGGAATTAGATTTTATTCTAGTGGTGATGGGAACCTGTATAGAGTTTGAAGAGCATGAGTAATTTGATGATTTAGAAATACTGCTGTCTTTATACTGTAATGCCAGTGATGAAATAATATGACAACTGGAATTTATTTTAAAAAACATTTGGTGATGTTTTGGGGAGATAGAGTGAGAGAGGGTTAGTGAATCAAGATTAGCCATGAGTTTGATAATTGTTGAAGCTGAGTACATGGGATTCATTCTAATATTACCTCTACTTTTTAAGGATTTTAATTATACAAGGATTTAAAAATATATGAAAGCACCACTCCCCCTCCCCCCCAATTTACCCAACTTTAATAAGCAATTTAGTGTCCTAATTTTGGTCTGCAAATACTACCTGTCACTCACAAAATACACTACTAGGATGTGGTGGTCAGAAATAGACTGGATAATAATACCATGTATTAAGGCAGAAAAGACAGGTCAATGGACTGCAGGTTGGAGAGGGTACTGGGAATAAAAGGTTAAATTTGAACATGGTAAGGGTGAAATATTTATTAGATATCAACTGGAGTTATCAAGCAGCTCCAGTGTACATGTGTGTCCTGAGCTCAGAGAGACGGTAGTGCTGTAGATAAAGTTATTTAATCACAGGTATGTGTCCTTTCCTCTCCCTTGTCACCTTTTCCTCTATGCAGAACATACTTCTCATCCCATTACTTTGGCCACATGAATGGCTTTGGATAACATGAGCAAACTTGAAATTTGCTGCGCCTAAGCAAAAGCTTTAAATGTGCTTGCATGTTTTAGCCTGGCCCCTTTCTCCTGGCCTGAACCATGAAAGTGACATGTCCCAGTGATTCTCTCATTCTCAAGCCTGGTATCTGAGAGGAGAAGACAGATGACACTATGCTGCTTCAGTCACGCCCCTCAGAGCTGTAGCACTTGAGTAGTGTGTACAAGAAGTAAATGTTGCTGAAAGCCACTGAGATATTACAGTTATTTGTTATACAAGCAAAGTTGACTGGTAAAGTCAGGGATGGAGATATATACTTGAAAATCATTGGTATATTGATTGTATTTAAAGCCATGGGGCCAGATGAGATGATCTAAATGAGATGATCTTCAATTGATTTTCATGCTGAGAAATGGGCTCAACAAAACAACAAACAACCCCCCCACACCAAAAAAAAAATTAAGAATTATTGGAAATTTATGGGTGAAAGAACATTTTTTCACTTGTTTCTGTAATGTGTAGGTGAGTTCAATTTTGAAAATTAGCAAATGGATACTTTAAGTCAACACTGGAAAAATATTTGTTCTTGATATACATGCCAATCAAACAAAATGTGAAATACCCTTCTCAAATCACAAATCACCAAAAAACAGAAATTCCTGAAAAATTTTCAAGTTTTAATAGTGTAGTTAAAATTGGAAAAAGTTACCATTTGGAATGATTTGATCTCTCCTTTCCTAAAAAGAAGTCACTTGCTTCAAAACATAATAAATTTAATTTTAGACTGCATTGTTTCCTGGTATAAATTTCTATCACAAAATGCATTGAGCTTTGCTTTAATTAGATGAAATAGGGCATTTCTAAATGGATGATAAATGTTGCTTTAAAGTGCATATGAAATTATGCTAGTGGTAGTATGTTAAATTATTATGGAAATTTCACACTTCCACAATAATCTGCTTAATTTGCACTTTATTTAGAGTAAGCGTCCTGTCACCAACTCCCCACTGCTTCTCCACATCCACTCTTTTTTTTCTCAGCTGCTGCATGGACACCTACACATACTTGTATTTTCCCTAATGCTGAGGGTCCCCAGAAAATCATAGTCGAGGTCGGTTGGTGAGGTTAGTAGAAAACTATTCCTGAACCAAACATATCTCTTTTAAATTTTCGTGCTGCATTATTTCCTTTTGAGTGGTTTTTCAACTACTACATTTTTATTGTTATTAATTAGTATGTCTCTTTATGGCACTCCCTCCCTTAATCATTTTTGTAACATAGCTTGGAGCTCTTTTACTTTCTTCGTTTCTGTGCAGTTTATTAAAGTCCCAGACATAGTACAGGAATGTGGCCTTATGCTGCTGTAATCCATCCTGTCCAAATCTGCTTGTCTAACGGTACAGCATGCCTCAATCCCTTGTTCTCACACAAAAGATTTATCATAAATATTTCCTTAAGGTAAGGACAGATTTGGGGGCTACCCTATGAATTTTATATTTTTAGCTATTTAACTGGTTATCAACAACAGCAATTATAACTGTCATTTTATAACTGTGTTTCAGCTACCATCTGAAAATATGACGTGACATATTACTTAATCCTCATAAAACCATGTTGGATAGGTTCTGGTAATATTTTCATTTAATAGACAAAGGAAATGGTTGAGGAACTTGCCCAGTCTTATGTGGTTAGCGAATGTGGAGCCAGGATTCAAACCTCCCTCTGTCTCAATCTAAAGACTGATACCTTATTATATATAATCCCTATTAGTCAGAGGAGGTTAATGGCTCCACTGAACAATCTCCAAATCTCAGTAATTTTTCCAAGGTGAAATTTTATTCCTAGCTCATTTCACAGTTCAATCAGATGATTGGTACGCAACCTTGCAGGCTCCTTCTATCTAGGGTCTTCGCCCTTCCCTAGAACTGCACAGTTCAATATGGTAATCATTAGTCCCAGGTAACTACTAATTAAAATAAAAATTTAGCTCTTCACCTGCAGAAACTATATTTCAAGTGTTCAATAGCCTCATTTGGCTAGTGATTGCTTTATTGAAGAGTACAAATGTAAAGCATTTCCATCATCACAGAAGTTCTGCTGGACACCCTGGACTAGAGCCTCTGGGACCTTTGCTTCAAGCCTGCAGATGGGAAGGAGAGAGCATGAGAGATTGCCAGGGGGATTTTTGTGATCCAGGCTGAGGTCCAGTATCTCACA
>NW_007730382.1:95831-100654 GCF_000696425.1 Galeopterus variegatus
AGTTTATATAAACTATGATCGGATTCATGTCTGGTGAATTAACCATGATGAATATGCAGGTAAAAATAAAACGAATTTCTTGAAATGTTTTCCTTTCGTGAAAAGTTTTATGAAACCTGTTGTCACGTCCCTGTTCAAATGGCTTTTAATTTTATTCTTTGATTACAATTGAGTCAAAGTATCCTCTATCAAATAATAACTTTTGAATTTATGCTGGGTTGTTTTTTTTTCTCATTTTGATGGGGTAGTACAAAGGACATGAGCTCTGTTATTATAATTTTTTGGGTTTTTTTTGGTACGCAAGCTTTGTTTTTATTGAATATTATGTTCAGTGTGGTTCTTCAGAATTGCTTCTTCTGATATATACTTTTTTCTCCATTTTTGTTTCCACGATCACTGATATTCAGTGAACCTAAAGAAGCTATCCCTATATGGGCACACTGTGGAAGAAAAGAGTGCGACCTACTGGTCATTTGAAAACAAGGATGCAGGTTTGTTTGTTTTTTTTAACTGCTTTTCACAAAGCCAATCACTGTTTAATATCATATCCAAACATAGAGGCTTTCTGTGCAACAGTCTTGTTCAAAAGTATCTACTTCTTAGTGTCAGAGACTGTCTTTATTCTTCAGTGCCATCAGTTTCTTGACACGACAATTTCCAGGGTACCAGGACAGCCCCCTTGCGTTAAGGAGACTTCTCCGCTGCTTACTAATAGACAGATGGTTATGCTTTCGCTTATTTGGTATATTGTCTTCTTAAATCAATTTACTTAAATGAGACACTTTATGTAATTAAAAATGAGCCCTAAAAGTAACAAACATAATTATTAATATTCACATATGTACCACTTAAAATCATTTTGATTACTACAATTTGTGCAACATTAACTTCTGTTTTGGAGAGCAATTTTTTTTTATTGCAACATAGTTGATTGTACATATCTGTGGCATATCAATATCTGTTTGAAATATGTGATGCTTAAATCAGGATAATTAGTATATCCAACATTACTCAATGTAGTTGTTTTTGTGGCCCTTTACCGATTTTTCTTAGAAAAAAATGTGTAGTATAGCTTGAGAGTTTGTTTGAATAGGCTAAATGCTCATAGTGGATTGAATGGTGGACCCTAAATCCATTGACAAATTGTCATTGAAAAGGCAGAGAAAGATTTGAGGCACACATACAGACACAGGAGAGAAGTCACTGGGAAAATGGAGAAAGAGATTGGACTGATGTGTCTATAAGACAACAAATGCCAAGAACTGCTAGCAGCTACTAGAAACTGGAAAAGGTCGGGAAGGACACTTCTCTAGAGACTTTAGAGGGAAAATTACCCTGCCAGCTCCTTGATTTTAAATTTCTGGCATCCAGAACTGTGAGAGAATATATTTCTATTGTTTTAAGCCACTGAGTTTGTGGTAATTTATCATGTCAGTACTAGAAATCTAGTATACCGTTGTACCAAATAATTCCAGATTCTAGTTGCTTTGCTTACTCAGATCATAGTCCAATGTGTTGGCAGGTAGGAATCTGCTCCATGCAGTCATTCACAGAGCCAAGTCTATTCCATTATGTGGCTTTGCCATTCCCAATAGGTGGCTTATAATCCTTCTTTAAAAGGCAAGAAAAAGCATAGAGGATCATACAAGTGTGCTTTGGCCATCTGTGAAAGTGGCATACATCACTTCTACTCACATGGCAAAGTTTTAATTGTGTGACCCCAACCTAACCAAAAGAATGTATAAAAAATGTAGTTTTCCTGTGTGCCAAGAAGGAAGGTGCATTTGATGAACACAGCATTTTTTTTTCTACCAAAGCCTGTCCTTCCAATATGAAGTATTTTTTTCACTCTTACTTCTATCCATGGAGAACACTAATGATCTCTCCAATGAGGCAGACAGCCCCAAATTCATCCAATCATTGCCTCCAACTCTAAGTCTGGAGTCTCCAGATGATGCATTGTATTTTCCATTGGATCAGCATCCTCTAACCTAAAAATACTGCTTATCTGGACCCCTCCCTAGAACCCAAAAGTGGCACGATAACATTGTCATGTGGAAATGTGAAGAATGGGCTCCACATAATTGACACTTGCGTGGGACAATTCTGAAACCTGTTTGGTGAACATTGGGAAGGCCATCTATCCTGGAGGAGGGAAAGTGCCTAAGTTAGACCCTCATTCCCCTCTCTGGAAGGAGCTCCTCCTAGACTGTGCCTGGCTTTGCCCTCTGGGAAGTTGTTCCATGTCTATCATGCTCCTTGTGGACATCTGAAGGAGGTGCTGGGGAAGGTGCCCTTGGTTTAGAACACAGGTTTAGAAGCTTGCTTCTTAGCTTGATGATTATTGTTAAAATTTCCTTAAATTCTTCATTGTTTTAGATGAAGCTCATGTTTTTCTTGTCCATAGAATTCTTTCACAAACAGTATCTTCTGATCTCTTTGTTTCTTGTCAGTTTCATCTGCTAGGAGCCACACCTAAAGTTCTTTCTTAGGAATGGTTAAAAAAAAAATGCTCATTTCCTTTATTCCTCACCTTCAAATCTCTGACTCTGTGCTAAGCCAGCTCCCTGAAGGCTATTGGGCTTTTTAGGAAGCCCAATAATAATCTCAATAATCTGAATTTAGGCACAAAGCTGTGTCACTTTGATCAACTGAGAAGTTTCACTGGATCAAAGACTTTCCTGATTTTAATCTCTATTTGGGGTCTAGAAGGGGATAGCAAGGACCCACATTTCTAAATTCTTATTCTCTTTTATTTCTGCCTGCAAACCTAGCCATTTTTTTCTTAGGCTATTTCCTTCTTAGAACATATTACCAAACACAACAGAAAGAACCAGCATATACCATTAATGGCTTTGTTTTCTAACCTCTGCCCCTAGAACGAGTTCATCAGGCACAGGGTGTGTGATATTCTAGCAAGTGTTTTCAGTACATAGGATAGTTCTCCGAACAGTCAACTTATGGTATATGTTTGCTCATTACTTACCATCTGACCACTAAACCAAGTCCATACATTCTATGCTTCTGTTTTCCCAAATGCAATTTATATGTTGTTCAAGATAAGGTAACCGATAAAATAAACAATCTTGAAATTCAGGGGTTTTCTAATAAGGACCCATGTCACAGTCGATGCAAGCTGCTCCACTTAGTCAATCCAGGGACCTGGGATTCTTCCATCTTTAACACATCACTCTCAGAGACTGCAGGAGAGTAGTGAGAATGCAGGGTCATGGGAGGGGTTTTCTGTCTGGGTCTGGTAATAGTATACACCAATTCTCCCCAGATTCCATTAGCCAGAGCTCAGAGATATACACCCATCCTAAGAACAAGAAAGGCATTATGTATGTCCAGGGAAATAAAATGGTTTGGGGGAACACATAGCATTGTTTCAAATGCAGGCTCTGATATAATCCCTTTTCTTTTTTTCTGTAGCTAAACAATCTAAGGGAGTTTCAGGACAGAGGGTGAGGCAAGGAAGGGGTCATGATTCATTCATTCAGTCACTCAGAGACCAGGCTTCCAGAAGTTCTGTCATCTTCCAGGTCACCCTGAGCTTTCATATTCAGCCAGTAGATAGTAAATGAGAGGCAAGAATCACTCTCAGTTTTCAGATATCTGGATGAAGAAATGATATACATTGCTTCCATCCATCTTTTTATCATTAAGAACTAGTTATACAGTCCCATTTAGATGCCAGTGAGGCCTCAGAATGAAGCCCTGGGATAAGCACCTGCTTCCTAGCCAAGATGCTATACTATGGAAGGAGGAGTATGGAGGAACAGATTGTCACAAAGGGCCCAACTATGTAAAGATGAGAGAAGTTTCAAGAAAGAATAACCCAGCAAGGCTGAGAGGCTTGTCTGCCTTATCTTTTTGCCTAACATTTGCCTTGTGTGGTTGTTTCTTACAAAGGTAATATATTTTAGTCATTACTTTATGTCTGTGATTACCTGAATTTATGACACATCAATATCTTAAAGTATTTGTTTAATTCACTAACCTTTTCTATTTCACTGCCTCACTGTTTGCATGAATGGGTGACTTGCCTCATCAGTTAGCTGTGGGTGTGTCCTATGGTGATATGGGTGTAAGTGCACATGGCAATAGTTGGCCTTTACAGAACACAAAGTAAATCTTCTTTTTTTCTTTTTTTTTTTTCATTTTTTTCTTTCGTAAAATGTAAATAACTGTAATAAACCTTTTTAAGGACTGAGGGTAAAATCCACCACAGTGGTAAACACTAGCAACTTTTTAAAAGCACTTTCCACTTAACAAACCCACAAGGTCAACCCCTGGTCTCAATGTCATTGGTAAACACACCACCTAAAAGGCAAGCAGAAATCTAGGTGACTCGTCTGCCTTAGCCACTCTACCAGTTAAATTGCATATTTGCCAACTTGTATATTTATTTTAAGAAATTATACTGTATACTGTTGAAATATGGTAGAATAAAAAGAAAGTTGTTGTTTGTGTTGTTAGGGAGACTTATTATAAGACATTTTACCAAAAACATTTCATAGAACTGGTTGAGGATAAAATGATTATGAAGGTTTGGGCGAGTATATAAAGTATGAAAAATAAACCACCTAAAGGATTCTGCACTTTGATTCCTTCAAAGTATCTTTAATTTCTCATTTCAGTTTAAAGGAATTAAAAATTATAGTTACAGAACATAGGGAATAGCTATGGTTTAAGAAAGAAAAATGATGAGAAATTCAACCAGGGTGAATTTCTAATGCTTGAATTTCTAATTTCTAATTACCAGACACTGCTAATGCTTGATGGCCCATCCACATCCTCTCTGAGTTCACCTACCTCTTCAA
>NW_007730382.1:101222-102266 GCF_000696425.1 Galeopterus variegatus
TGAATTTCTAATGCTTGAATTTCTAATTTCTAATTACCAGACACTGCTAATGCTTGATGGCCCATCCACATCCTCTCTGAGTTCACCTACCTCTTCAATAGACTGTGCCCAGCACCTTTACAGCACCCCACATCAAGTACCTGCATTTTTCTGACTTTGCCAGAGGGATTTCTCTAGGGTTACAGAACTTTGCTCAGTCCAGAGCCAAGGCCACCCAAAGTGCTAAAGATTTAATACCTCCAAGTGAGGCCCAGGAATCAGTGAAAAAACTATAGCCTGCTTCTGTATCCATTGCTAGCACAGTTTTGAGGCATGACACAGTTCCACAGAGTACCATAAATGTGATTGAATTTCAGTTGCCACAGCTAAGCCTACATCATGTTGGCTTTTCTCCCTTTCTAGTCACTTTCCTTGCATTCTTAGTTATGCTTTCTGAGATCACATTCCATAAAACCTCCTGCCCTTAATCCTTATGTCAGTGCATGCTTTGTGGGAAACACAAAGCAGGATGCCTACTGAAAGAAAAAAGTTGGACATATATAAAATTACTGACAAATCTGTTCATATCTCGATCTCTCTCAACATGTCTGTTCATTTATGTAGTGAACTGACTTCTTTGATTAACTGATAAACTTCTAGTATCAAGTATGTTAGATAAAATTTGTATCAAACATTTTTTGAGATTTAGATGAGCAGAGAGGCTAAAATTTCAGACTTTGGATTCAAATTCCTGACCTACTATTCTTTGGAAATATAATTTTGGGCAAAGCACTTAAGCTTTCAGAACCCACTTTCCAGTTTGCTAAATAGAGGTAACCAATAACTGGTAGGCACCAGTTATTAGATGTAGTTATCATGAAGTTTGGATTGACTAATGCATGTAATATTACCAGTACTTACTTCATAAACTGTTAGTTGATTGTTAGTTTTGAATTTTGAAGACACATTGAGCCACCCAAAATGCACACTGAATTTGGTACAGTAGAAAAGCAGATGAAAAAAAAAAAAAAAAAAAAAAAAAAACAGATGGATCTTTCCAAGCCT
>NW_007730382.1:102608-106408 GCF_000696425.1 Galeopterus variegatus
AAAAAAAAAAAAAAAAAAAAAAGAAAAGCAGATGGATCTTTCCAAGCCTATGGTACATGTCATGGTACTTGGGGACAGTAATCAGCTTTAACTTCTAGGAAGGTATTTGTTGAAATACACCTGATTAGATGATTGTCAGGGGCATTAATTACATCCTTCATTTGAAATGGAACAGGATATTGTGGGATGTCACTTGGAAGGTCCAAAAATCATTCTCCTTTCTTCCTTTTTTTTTTTTTTAACTCACTCTATTTATTGCTTTCTGGTCAATGTGAGAACAAATATATTTGACTTCCCTTTCAACTTGTAGATGTTATAATTTACTGACATAGAATTTGATAAGTATATTTTTGTAGCTTTTTTGACTGTGCATCAACAGCACGGGCATTCATTTTGTTTGGGCCAGAGAATATCTGCTGTTGTTTTAAGCCAAGTATAGTCACCAACACACAATTTAGCTCTAAATCTCTGCAAACTTTTGGCTACTGTGCTGAGCAGATTTAGTCCAAATTCTGTATTATGCTGTTTATTATGTCACATGTACATTTTCTATGGAATCCACAAAATTATTTCAAAATGATAATGTTCCTGATCTCAAGGTATCTCAAATGAAGTGAACCTTTATGGATTAATGTATAAAAGAATGCAGTTATACAAAACCTAAAAAGTCACAATCTATTTTGGATGAAGCGTTGATAACTCATTTATGCAAGCACTGATAGGAAAGTGCTAAAGTACAAGCACTAATCCAAGAGTAGTTTTGCTGTATGGTAGAAATGTGCTAGTGAGAAAAAAAAATTAGGGTCAGAAAGATTAGCTTGCTTTTTTTGCATTTCTTAGTCACGGGAATCTGTATTAAGCAAAGGGATGTCAAGAGCCTTTGAACAAGAAGAGAGAGGAAGAATGACAAGACTGAACAGCAGAGATGGTGAGCAGGGTGTCCCTGATGCTGTGAGCAGAACAATTGCAGTGATGAGGGAAGTCCGTGACAATCCAGTGGAATCACAAAGTGTGTTTAAGAAAGTTTCCTTTGCCCAAAATAAATGCAGAAAGGAAATTAAATTCTAAACAGGTACTAGACATAAGATGACTCTCTTCTGTGACTTAGTCTCATTCTCTGAAGGTGTAGAAGAACTTTTTCGGTACCTGCAAATTTGAAAGAGCAGATTATACTTTCCTTGTCTATTACAAGTTGATTTTCACACAAAAATAAGAGACAAAGGTATTCAAATGATCACAAAATTTCACTTAATAGGTTTATAGTCCTTAGGTGGGATATTCTGGAGCAGAAAGTAGAGTTTTTCTTCAGGAAGGTTACAACCCAGAGCAGCTCAGTTCTTTTCAAAATTTCAAAATTCAGGGTCACTTTTGGTAAATCACCTAAGCTAACCAATTATGTTTTAAATTTAATAATAGCCAGTTCTTCTACTCTTGGAAGCAAAGATGCTATAGCTTGTTTAAAAGTTCTTGCCTTAACAAATGCTAATTATGAGTAATGGAAGTCAAATTAGTTTTCATTTCTCAAATAGCTGTACTGTATTTGCAAAGAATTTTAAAGAAATTAAATCTGAATTTGTTTTAATTATATTTTGTTTTCGTAGCAGCCGACTGACAGGTGATACTTGCTCTTGCTTGAATTATATCTGTGGTTAATGTTTTCACATTTGTAGCTGTATAAATTATTTTAGCTCAGTGATAATATTTAGTCATAAAATAAAACATACAAATACTTTTAAAACAGATTGAAGTTGTTTATTCCCTAAATAGATTATTACCTATTGGGCATGCACTTAACATCTGTGGTATCTAATAAAAAAATCCAAATTATCTTGAATATTTACTGTTATGGTTCATAGTTTAAATTTTCCTCTCATGAATCAGGTTGACATATTAAGAAAATAAAAATACAGAATGCCACTGTAATTTTCTATATGCTGTCTTCCCTATGCCACTGTCTCTTTAGTTATCACAAGTTATATATTTTTACTTTTTTTAATGGTGGAAACAATTTAAAAATTCATTTTTTTCTGGTCAATTTATCATAAAGTGGCCCAGGGTCAGATAAATCTCTTCCTATCATTAAAAATAGAGTCTGTCATTGGACACACTGTGAATGCTTCTAGATGTGGTTCCAGCTCTGTAATGGGGACATTTAGTGAGGTAAGTAGAGAGAAATGTAGCTACCAAGTGACACTTCCATGAGGGCATGTCACATTCTTAGGGCCAATAATCCAAAAGAGATTTTTTTCTTTCTTTTTTCTCTTCTTTGCTTTTCTTTTTTTAAGCATCTCTGGAAGTGGTGTCTCATGAAAATAAAAAATGAAGTCTTAGGTTATAGGAAATATTGAGGATATCTTAGAGATTGTGGAATAAATCACCATTTACTTTTTTTCAAGTTCAAGTGGTGTTTCTGGAGTTTCTAGGTATTTTTCTCAATCAACATTCAATGACTAATCATTTTCTATACTGAAATGGAAGATACTTAGGAAGGCTCAATTTCCATCAGGGGTCCCCAATTGATTTCTAATTCTAGTACTGTATAATAAAATCTTAATTCTGCTACTTATTAGCTGTATGACCTTGTGTGGGCCTTGGTTTACTAATCTGTGATACCAGACTGGACTAATCCATTCTTCACCAAACAGTTAACATTTCTTGCTGAATTAGGATCTCAACCTGAACAAATTTTATAGATGAATTTACATTGACGTTTATGTCAACTTTCATATCTTTGGATTCTTTTCTTGTTTTTTCATGTTTTTATTCATCTACTCCTCTCAAGGTTTAGCCTTGATAAAATCTGTGAATACAGAATTAATAAAAATATTATGAATTTTGCTTTTCCCAGAAAACAGATATTTGGCATATTAATTTAATAGCTTTAATAAGTACGTCTAAAAACTCATCCCTCTCCATTTTCTTTTTCTCTTTCCTCTTCTCTTCCTTGTTTAATCTCCTATACTCCCAAATAAGGCACTACCTCAAGTTAGTCACTTTTGCTATGTTTGCAAAATGTTTCATTTACTTACACTGTTTTTTGTAAGTTTTCCTGACCAATGTGAAAGGAGCTCGAGTAGAACTCCTGCTATTGGAGTTTTCTCTTTTGTTTATTGAGTTTCTCTTTTAAAGATATTTCGTTTTTATATTTGGATACATTTCAAAAGAATTCCACATAAAAGAAATTGGGAAACACTAACTGGATAGGCATGTAATGTATAAATGTATTCCCTGCAGATCTGATAGCAAAATAGTGTGTAATACTTCTCCAGATGTATGTATCATTGCTTAATAATTTGGACATAAACAATTTTGGAACACTCACAATAGCCAAATAAAAGACATTCTTTGACATTCTTTATTTATAAACTCGTTTCATTATTTTAACCAGATGGTATACGATAACAAAACATTCTTTTTTTTTTTTTTTGTGACTGGCTGCACTACCGGTCTCAGCCAGTGAGCGCACCGGCCATCCCTATATAGGATCCGAACCCGCGGCGGGAGCGCTGCTGCGCTCCCAGCGCCATACTCTCCCGAGTGCGCCACAGGGTCGGCCCAAAACATTCTTTTTCTTAGGTGTACCACTTTCCAATCTCAAATAGCTGCTAACAAAAATTCCTTATTATTCCTTAGAAGATGGTTTAAATTTCACTCTCCCTGAAGTTTGTTTCTCGCACCTAAAGGAGTATCAAAAATATATGTTTTCTGAAGACAAGAAATCGATCTCTTCAGTCTATGTTGTAGCTGACTGCAGTGTCCTTACTTATGGGGTCAGCTAGACACTTCCCTGTCTATGTTAG